>NC_056447.1:38770450-39070450 GCF_018296145.1 Oncorhynchus tshawytscha
ACGATATATACAAGGGACACGACACGACAAGACATCTGACTGCTACGCCATCTTGGATTCCCAATAAAGAAGGTGTTTCAGAGAAATCCATATTGTGCCTATGTGCTTGCTGAATATGTGTATGTGACCAAGAAAATGTAATTTGACTTGATTAAGGTAGCCTGGTCTGTGGTCCCGGATCTGCTGCCTTGCCAACACCTACAGTCATTGTCATGTATTGCACAAACAGATCTGGGACTAGGCTACCTACCTGTAAAAGTCTTCCACCAAGGAATTGGTTGATACTATCAGTTAGGTTTGGATGGTGCTGTATCAGACATCTGACCCTATCCTACTGAAGCAGATGGTTGGGTCTCATGTCCTTTGTTAGAGGGACATGTGTTTGTATGTGGTCCCCCGTAGTGTACCTAGCTGAGGTGTATAATGGGAGGGGTCATGAACACCGAGCAGTGCGCTGTGGCTCTACACCACATAACACCTGTTATCCCTGCGTCACGGCAACCAGTCACCCCCCACTGGCTCTCCGTCTCCATGGTGACTGACTTTCATTACTGTCAATATTCTGACCATCGTCGTCACCCTTGAGGAGAAAAAAATAGAAAAATATGTTTGGAATCAGAAATTATCTGAGGTCTCTATTCTATGTGTAACAAATTAGTCTAGTCATGTGTAATGGGTCAGAGGAGGATTACTAAATTCCCTTGAAGACACTTTTTTCCTTAGAGACTGATGATTAGTGTAAACTGCAAGGCCAGGCAGCAAGTCAGTTAAATTAGCTGCATATTGAGGAGGAAGTGTTCAAACCAAAGCTACTTTCCCTTTTCCCTAGGGAGTAGAGGGCCATTGGTTATAGCCATTTTGTAATTTGACACACCGCAGGCGTGAGCCATGGGAAGCGGTAGCAGCACTGCGCTGCTGTGGAAGAATAGGAAACGGGAAGGAAAGCAATCTGCCTCGTCATCCTCTGAGCAGGAGAGAATGACTAATGTAATTTGTGGCTGCAGTTATGATGAAACTGCCTCCATGATATTAGCTTAGGTAGAACACTCCATCTGAGCCAAACTGAAGAGGGATAGGTACAGCATTCAAATATGAGCACATACCCTCATTTCTGCAGAGCTAAATAGCCATATTTGAAATGAGGAACTAGAATTTAACATGGCCACCTGATGGTTTAAATCTGAATAAAATAACACAATAAGTAGGGAGATGACAGTCGAATTGAATATACATAATGGATCCACAAAAACAAGAAAGGCTAGATTATTAAACTGTGGACTACAGCTATTTACTTCACACCAAGCATCTCGTATTGAAACGTGAGGACGGAGACAGGCAGGTAACTATCAGCAGCAGTCTACCCCCTTCCTAAAACAGACTGGCATAAATACCAGTTGGTAACACTGCTACCTGGCTTGGGTCATACCCAACTCACTTGTATTTAGGAGTTGTATTTACTTGTATTTATCTCTAAAATACATCAAAGTAGCATGGCATTCATAAATTCATCAGCATTTAACCATACAATTCATTAACTCAAAATAATACAGAGCTCTTACATGTATATAATAGCAGATGTTTGGGCATACATTCAGCAACAGGTAGAGTTTAATCAATGTCAGGAAAACACTGCAAAGGCGGCATTAAGCTGCATCATCACAAATCATATATATATATATTCATTTTTTTCTATAAGCAATAATACTCTATGAAACACAGGCAGTCATTGTGGACATTTCTGAAATTGAGGGGATGAAGTATCCTCTCCCTGTTCCAATGCCTCATCTTGTAAACAGCAAACGATTACACCCTAGCTCAGCGACAAAGACTGCCAGGCGTTGTTCCTCACACACAGTGATTGCTTGTGTAGACAGAAACACAATACAGTATACTCCTCAATGTCCCCTCTACGAAGATGGCTGACAATGAGCTTTAGGGTCAAACCATTCACCTGTTGCAGTGCAATACAAACCAACATATCTAATGAACATAAAGATTTCCTGCAATGGAAAAGTCACTTCTCTGTACTTAAAAAGAACCAACTCCTGCTGTATTATAATTATTTTTGACATTTTGTTATCTAGTGAGCCTGGGTCCATTGTGAGTCTGACTACTTTACACATTGGTTTGTTCTTAACCACCTGTCTCTTTTCTCTCCTCTTCCTCCCTCTCGACCTCCTTTCTCTCTATCTCCCCCTCTTCCTCTTTCCCTCCTGCAGGTGTGCTCAGCCTACCAGAGAGCCTGACTCTGCATCGGGACCAGCAGCGGTCAGGGAAAAGTGGGGAGGGCCACTCCTACAGTCAGTCAGAGCTGCGCTCCATCGAGCAGTGCCTGCTAGCCACACGGGTGGGCAGCATCTCAGAACTCAGTGAGTATGCTTAGACAGACATACAGTATATATTGTACACTGACACACGTATTGGGTTTTTACAATGCCTTTCTACATAGTGTGTGTGTGTGTGTGTGTGTGTGTGTGTGTGTGTGTGTGTGTGTGTGTGTGTGTGTGTAGAGTAAGCCCACTCAGGTCTCATTTTTTTACAGCAACAGAGTAATTTCTCCTGAAGCATCCATATGATTTGCCTTCTAAGATGAACATGTACACCAGAAGTCCAGATAACGAGGTCAATGGCAGAGAATTCCAAATCTATCCATTATTCAAACAATTTAAGTAGGCGTTTGAATGGTCAATACATTTCTAGAAATATATTTACATATGCTTTAAGGATTAGGACGGCAGCAAGGTATTCTGTTTCACCTACAGCCTTTCAGGGAGTTCAAGGATCACTATGAGACATCTGTCTTCTTTCCCCATGTCGTCGTCTGTTGTAAGTGGAACAACTACTGCAACTGTTACACAGATCCTTGCAACAAACCTGGTAAATTAATATACAGTGCATTCGGAAAGTATTCAGACCCCTTGATTTTTTCCACATTTTGTTACATTACAGCCTTATTCTAAAGTGGATTAAATTGTTTTTTCCCCTTTTCCCCAATCTACATACAATGCCCCATAATGACAAAGCAAAAGCAGTTTATTTTTTTTGCAAATGTATAAAAAATTAAAACAGAAATATCACATATACATATGTATTCAGACCCTTTACTCAGTACTTTGTTGAAGCACCTTTGGCAATGATTACAGCCTCAATTCTTCTTGGGTATGACGCTATAAGCTTGGCACACCTGTATTTGGGGAGTTTCTCCTATTCTTCTCTGCAGATCCTCTCAAGCTCTGTCAGGTTGGATGGGGAGTGTTGCTGCACAGCTATTTTCAGGTCTCTCCAGAGATGTTCCATCGGGTTCAAGTCCGGGCTCTGGCTGGGCCACTTAAAGACATTCAGAGACTTGTCCCGAAGCCACTCCTGCGTTGTCTTGGCTGTGTGCTAAGAGTCGTTGTTTTCATCAAGGATCTCTCTGTACTTTGCTCCGTTTTTCTGACCAGTCTCCCAGTCCCCGCCACTGAAAAACATCCCCACAGCATGATGCTGCCACCACTATGCTTCACCGTAGGTATCGTGTCAGGTTTCCTTCAGACGTGACGCTTGGCATTCAGAAAATCTTGTTTCTCATGGTCGGAGAGTCCTTTAGGTGCCTTTTGGCAAAGTCCAAGCGGGCTGTCATGTGCCTTTTACCGAGGAGTGGCTTCCGTCTGGCCACTCTACCATAAAGGCCTGATTGGTGGAGTGCTGGAGAGATGGTTGTCCTTCTGGAAGGTGGTTGTCCTTCCACAGAGAAACTCTGGAGCTCTGTCAGACTGCCCATCGGGTTCTTGGTCAACTCCCTGACCAAGGCCCTTCTCCCCCGATTTCTCAGTTTGGCTGGGCGGCCAGCTCTAGGAAGAGTCTTGGTGGTTCCAAACTCCTTCCATTTAAGAATGGTAGGAGGCCACTGTGTTCTTGGAGACCTTCAATGCTGCACAATTGTTTTGATACCCTTCCCCAGATCTGTGCCTCGACACAATTCTGTCTATGAGCTCTACGGACAATACCTTCGACCTCATGGCTTGGTTTTTGTTCTGACATGCACTGTCAACTGTGGGACCTTATACAGACAGGTGTGTACCTTTCCAAATCATGTCCAATCAATTGAATTTACCACAGGTGGACTCCAATCAAGTTGTAGAAACATCTCAAGGATGATTAATGGAAACAGGATGAACCTGAGCTCAATTTTGAGTCTGAATACTTATGTAAATAAGGTATTTCTGTTTTTTATTTATGATACATTTGCAAAAATGTCTGAAAACCTGTTTTTGCTTTGTCATTACGGGGTATTGTGTGTAGACGGATGAGTTTTTATTTTATTTTATTCATTTTAGCATAAGACTGTGATGTAACAAAATGTGGAAAAGGGGAAGGGGTCTAAATACTTTCAGAATGCACTCTACATGTTTATTTTTGTGAAAACCTCTTCCACTTGAGAATATGTTGAGCTCTTGTATAATGCTCTTAGGGCCATACACAGTACTGTATCTCTTCCAATGGCATTTCGATAAACTGTAGTCCGTTAAGGCCATTTTTGGGTGAGTGAGTGGACGCTTCATTTGAAGAGACACACAGTTCAGTCTGGGAGTGTGGTTGAGTTTATGTCCTCAGCTCATTTCAGCTGACTAACCAAGAAACGACCTGTGATGTCCAGAAGTGCTGAAACCTCTAGTCTAGTCAGTGTAGATACACGGAGCAATGTCATTCTAAGAACACATATAGCAACACAGAAAGGTTTTAATGCTGTCTCTTTCAGATGTGAGGTCTCTAATGCTGTCTCTTTCAGACGTGAGGTCTCTAATGCTGTCTCTTTCAGACGTGAGGTCTCTAATGCTGTCTCATTCAGATGTGAGGTCTCTAATGCTGTCTCTTTCAGATGTGAGGTCTTTAATGCTGTCTCTTTCAGACTTGAGGTCTCTAATGCTGTCTTTCAGACGTGAGGTCTCTAATGCTGTCTCTTTCAGACGTCAGGTCTCTAATGCTGTCTTTCAGATGTGAGGTCTCTAATGCTGTCTCTTTCAGACGTGAGGTCTCTAATGCTGTCTCTTTCAGACGTGAGGTCTCTAATGTTGTCTTTCAGACGTGAGGTCTCTCATGATGTTTCTTTCAGACGTGAGGTCTCTAATGCTGTCTCTTTCAGACGTGAGGTCTCTAATGCTGTCTTTCAGACGTGAGGTCTCCAATGCTGTCTCTTTCAGATGTGAGGTCTCTAATGCTGTCTTTCAGACGTGAGGTCTCTAATGCTGTCTCATTCAGACGTGAGGTCTCTAATGCTGTCTCATTCAGACGTGAGGTCTCTAATGCTGTCTCATTCAGACGTGAGGTCTCTAATGCTGTCTCTTTCAGACATGAGGTCTCTAATGCTGTTTCATTCAGACGTGAGGTCTCTAATGCTGTCTCATTCAGACATGAGGTCTCTAATGCTGTCTGGTTCAGATGTGAGGTCTCTAATGCTGTCTGGTTCAGATGTGAGGTCTCTAATGCTGTCTGGTTCAGATGTGAGGTCTCTAATGCTGTCTCTTTCAGACGTGAGGTCTCTAATGTCTCTTTCAGATGTGAGGTCTCTAATGCTGTCTCTTTCAGATGTGAGGTCTCTAATGCTGTCTCATTCAGACATGAGGTCTCTAATGCTGTCTGGTTCAGATGTGAGGTCTCTAATGCTGTCTGGTTCAGATGTGAGGTCTCTAATGCTGTCTGGTTCAGATGTGAGGTCTCTAATGCTGTCTCTTTCAGACGTGAGGTCTCTAATGCTGTCTCTTTCAGACGTGAGGTCTCTAATGCTGTCTCATTCAGACGTGAGGTCTCTAATGCTGTCTCTTTCATACGTGAGGTCTCTAATGCTGTCTCTTTCAGATGTGAGGTCTCTAATGCTGTCTCATTCAGACGTGAGGACTCTCATGCTGTCTCATTCAGACGTGAGGTCTCTAATGCTGTCTCTTTCAGACGTGAGGTCTCTAATGCTGTCTCTTTCAGGCGTGAGGTCTCTAATGCTGTCTCTTTCAGACGTGAGGTCTCTAATGCTGTCTCATTCAGACGTGAGGACTCTAATGCTGTCTCTTTCAGACGTGAGGTCTCTAATGCTGTCTCATTCAGACATGAGGTCTCTAATGCTGTCTCATTCAGACATGAGGTCTCTAATGCTGTCTGGTTCGGACTTGAGGTCTCTAATGCTGTCTCATTCAGACGTGAGGTCTCTAATGCTGTCTCTTTCAGACGTGAGGTCTCTAATGCTGTCTCATTCAGACGTGAGGACTCTAATGCTGTCTCTTTCAGACGTGAGGTCTCTAATGCTGTCTCTTTCAGACGTGAGGTCTCTAATGCTGTCTCATTCAGACGTGAGGTCTCTAATGCTGTCTGGTTCGGACTTGAGGTCTCTAATGCTGTCTCATTCAGACGTGAGGTCTCTAATGCTGTCTCTTTCAGACATGAGGTCTCTAATGTCTCTTTCAGATGTGAGGTCTTTAATGCTGTCTCTTTCAGATGTGAGGTCTCTAATGCTGTCTAATTCAGACATGAGGTCTCTAATGCTGTCTGGTTCAGATGTGAGGTCTCTAATGCTGTCTGGTTCAGATGTGAGGTCTCTAATGCTGTCTGGTTCAGAAGTGAGGTCTCTAATGCTGTCTCTTTCAGACGTGAGGTCTCTAATGCTGTCTCATTCAGACGTGAGGTCTCTAATGCTGTCTCTTTCATACGTGAGGTCTCTAATGCTGTCTCTTTCAGATGTGAGGTCTCTAATGCTGTCTCTTTCAGATGTGAGGTCTCTAATGCTGTCTCATTCAGACGTGAGGTCTCTAATGCTGTCTCTTTCAGAAGTGAGGTCTCTAATGCTGTCTGGTTCGGACTTGAGGTCTCTAATGCTGTCTCATTCAGACGTGAGGTCTCTAATGCTGTCTCTTTCAGACATGAGGTCTCTAATGTCTCTTTCAGATGTGAGGTCTTTAATGCTGTCTCTTTCAGATGTGAGGTCTCTAATGCTGTCTCATTCAGACATGAGGTCTCTAATGCTGTCTGGTTCAGATGTGAGGTCTCTAATGCTGTCTGGTTCAGATGTGAGGTCTCTAATGCTGTCTGGTTCAGAAGTGAGGTCTCTAATGCTGTCTCTTTCAGACGTGAGGTCTCTAATGCTGTCTCATTCAGACGTGAGGTCTCTAATGCTGTCTCTTTCATACGTGAGGTCTCTAATGCTGTCTCTTTCAGATGTGAGGTCTCTAATGCTGTCTCTTTCAGATGTGAGGTCTCTAATGCTGTCTCATTCAGACGTGAAGTCTCTAATGCTGTCTCTTTCAGATGTGAGGTCTCTAATGCTGTCTCATTCAGACGTGAAGTCTCTAATGCTGTCTCTTTCAGACGTGAGGTCTCTAATGCTGTCTCTTTCAGACGTGAGGTCTCTAATGCTGTCTCATTCAGACGTGAGGTCTCTAATGCTGTCTCTTTCAGATGTGAGGTCTCTAATGCTGTCTTTCAGACATGAGGTCTCTAATGCTGTCTCTTTCAGATGTGAGGTCTCTAATGCTGTCTCTTTCAGATGTGAGGTCTCTAATGCTGTCTCTTTCAGATGTGAGGTCTCTAATGCTGTCTCTTTCAGATGTGAGGTCTCTAATGCTGTCTCATTCAGACGTGAGGTCTCTAATGCTGTCTCTTTCAGATGTGAGGTCTCTAATACTGTCTATTTCAGATGTGAGGTCTCTAATGCTGTCTCATTCAGACGTGAAGTCTCTAATGCTGTCTCTTTCAGACGTGAGGTCTCTAATGCTGTCTCTTTCAGACGTGAGGTCTCTAATGCTGTCTCATTCAGACGTGAGGTCTCTAATGCTGTCTCTTTCAGATGTGAGGTCTCTAATGCTGTCTTTCAGACATGAGGTCTCTAATGCTGTCTCTTTCAGATGTGAGGTCTCTAATGCTGTCTCTTTCAGATGTGAGGTCTCTAATGCTGTCTCTTTCAGATGTGAGGTCTCTAATGCTGTCTTTCAGACATGAGGTCTCTAATGCTGTCTCTTTCAGATGTGAGGTCTCTAATACTGTCTCTTTCAGACGTGAGGTCTCTAATGCTGTCTCATTCAGACATGAAGTCTCTAATGCTGTCTCTTTCAGACGTGAGGTCTCTAATGCTGTCTCATTCAGACGTGAGGTCTCTAATGCTGTCTCTTTCAGATGTGAGGTCTCTAATGCTGTCTTTCAGACATGAGGTCTCTAATGCTGTCTCTTTCAGATGTGAGGTCTCTAATGCTGTCTCTTTCAGACGTGAGGTCTCTAATGCTGTCTCTTTCAGATGTGAGGTCTCTAATGCTATCTTTCAGACATGAGGTCTCTAATGCTGTCTTTCAGACATGAGGTCTCTAATGCTGTCTCTTTCAGATGTGAGGTCTCTAATGCTGTCTCTTTCAGATGTGAGGTCTCTAATGCTATCTTTCAGACATGAGGTCTCTAATGCTGTCTCTTTCAGATGTGAGGTCTCTAATGCTATCTTTCAGACATGAGGTCTCTAATGCTGTCTCTTTCAGACATGAGGTCTCTAATGCTGTCTCTTTCAGACATGAGGTCTCTAATGCTGTCTCTTTCAGATGTGAGTTCTCTAATGCTATCTTTCAGACATGAGGTCTCTAATGCTGTCTCTTTCAGATGTGAGGTCTCTAATGCTATCTTTCAGACATGAAGTCTCTAATGCTGTCTTTCAGACATGAGGTCTCTAATGCTGTCTTTCAGACATGAGGTCTCTAATGCTGTCTCTTTCAGATGTGAGGTCTCTAATGCTGTCTCTTTCAGACATGAGGTCTCTAATGCTGTCTCTTTCAGATGTTATGTCGACATTTGGCCAATGTTATTGCATCTGACACGATGAGCGACCCAAAGCACCCTGTGTGTCCAGCGTCAACAATTATCATCAGAATAAACACTGATCCAATTCTAATCTGAATCAAAATGGAGTCCCAGGCATACAGAGCGCGAAGTTACATCATCAGCGCTCTGTACATGGAATATTTATGGGGTCACTCTGGGACTCATTCAACTGTGTTGACACTGCAAATACAGTGACACAGCTGTAGCGGCCAAGGATACCTCTCGATGCCTCTCAAGCTTATTTCCAAAACGCAGGAAGTTTATCTTGTAAATAGGCCGGATGACGTGAAAGGATATGTGCAAAGTTCAAAATGCAGAATGAATTATGGAGAAAAGCAGAAACGTCAACAATGGACGAGCTATCAGACTGTCATGGAGGGAGAGGATAAAGACAGATGATAAAAAATCTGGCAAAGTTCAATTTAGAGATTTGCATATTGTAGGTATAGTGTTTTTCCAATGGCGTTTAGATGTCCATTTTAGAGTTATCAATTTTTCTGCTCTGTTAGTTGTGTCATTTATTTTAGGTAAAGTCCCCCCTTATCTCAGCTCGCTGATCACCATAGCATCACCCACCTGTAGCACACGCTCCAGCAGGTATATCTCTCTGGTCACCCCCAAAACCAATTCTTTCTTTCCTTCCAGTTCTCCGCTGCCAATGACTGGAACGAACTACAAAAATCTCTGAAACTGGAAACACTTATCTCCCTCACTAGCTTTAAGCACCAGCTGTCAGAGCAGCTCACAGATTACGGCACCTGTACATAGCCCATCTATAATTTAGCCCAAACAACTACCTCTTTCCCTACTGTATTTATTTTATTTATTTATTTATTTTGCTCCTTTGCACCCCATTATTTTTATTTCTACTTTGCACATTCTTCCACTGCAAATCTACCATTCCAGTGTTTTACTTGCTATATTGTATTTACTTTGCCACCATGGCCTTTTTTTTGCCTTTACCATTATCTCACCTCATTTGCTCACATCGTATATAGACATGTTTCTACTGTATTATTGACTGTATGTTTGTTTTACTCCATGTGTAACTCTGTGTTGTTGTATGTGTTGAACTGCTTTGCTTTATCTTGGCCAGGTCGCAGTTGTAAATGAGAACTTGTTCTCAACTTGCCTACCTGGTTAAATGAAGGTGAAATAAATTTTAAAAAGCCATATTGGCATATTTGAAACGGCAGTCTGTCAAAGTCCCCACAAAACGAGCTGTCATCTCTGACATGTTTCAAAAATACCTCAGAGAATCATCATCAGTCAGTCAGAGATTAAATTTGGTAAAATCTTCCTCTGAATTAGAGAGAAATTGATCATGTAATTATGTACATTTAACAACAATGGCCTCATCCTATTCTTGGAAATGTCAATAGCAGACAGCTGAGGATATCATATACTCAGCGCAGGCTATTTTCATATGGAAATCTGTAGAAGCAACCACTAGGGGAAAGTACCTCAGGAAATTATGTCAAAATGATGACCTCAGTGATTGCTTTCTACACCACCAGAAAAACAGTTTTATGTTCATATAATGTGGGGTCCTTATTGGAGCCCATTGTCTGATGTTTAGGAACAAATGAGGTGGTTAGTTCATTTTGAACCAGAATCAATTTGGATCAGGACTCAAATCTGAACACAGATCTTATCATCTCCACAGATCTCCCTGTATCACACACATACACACATACACATTTTACATTTATTTATTGATAATAAAAATAGGCAATACATTTTTTAAACAGTTTAACCTGCTATGTTCCTCTGCTTCTGTCAGAGCCTTGGAGAGAAACGTCCTGGACCTACACAGGCCACTCACAATTAAACACTATCATGGCTGATTGGCAGCAAATCAAATAGCTCTGACTTCACCTGCACAATTCTGTGCACTACACTACACATTCTCCAACTGGAAAGACCAAATTTGATAAGAAGTTGTGTACAAAACATTTCTAATATCGATTCTACTTTCTGTTTGGTCATGGCTCCTGTGAGATGTACTCAGCTTCTACCCCATTAAACAGTCATTACACATCACGCTCTAATGAACGCTTGGCTGTTATGTGGGCACTGAATAGCTGGTAACTCACTCCTAAGGTGCCAACACTTCTAAATCCCCCTTGTAAATATAAGCGGTGTGATTGTACTCCTGAGAAACAGAACTAGACGAGAACCCAGCTCATTGCAACAGTAAACAGGTTTTAGGAGATGATCTTTTGATAACCGTGTAGATCCTGTAGACAAAGCGGGTGGTGCCCTGTTGAACACTTTAAAAATGGCATTATAGTTAAGATGCATACCCAAAGACTAGAGCTATGAAGTCTCCTACTTCCCTGCTCACTGTTGCTGGAAAGAATGAGCTACTTCTTCCTCGCCACCATTATGAGCTATATGGCTAACACAAAGTACTGTCCAGTCCAGTATCCATGGTGACATGACAGCTAGCCGTTTCCTATTCCTGCCTATTATTTATCCATCTGTAACATATCGGTGGTTGTTTTCTGTACTTCAGAAGAAACTCATTGTCTTTGTGTAGAGAAAGGCACAGTTCTGTGGCCGAGAGTGTTGCTGTTGGCTTGTTGTGTTTAGTTATCTCACTCCTCAGCCCTACAGCTGCCTGCCTGCCTGCCTGCCTGCCTGCCTGCCTGCCTGCCTGTCTGTCTGTCTGTCTGTCTGTCTGTCTGCCTGCCTGTCTGTCTGTCTGCCTGCCTGCCCGCCACCCAACTCCAGGAAATGTCACAGGCCAACATCAATAAGAGATGAGGATGGATGTTAGACCATCAAGCTGAGCTGCCTGCCTCAGTCCCCCCTCCCCCTCATTCCACTGCTTAATTAGGGCACTATTACACTGTCATCACACTGTATTGTACTCCCTTTGGTACAATTAGTGTAGCGGGGGGGTGTAGTGTGTAGGTGTGCTGTGTGTGTGTGGTTGTGCTGCTAGCATGTCAAGGCTATAGGGTCTCAATTATACATCTGAATTGCCAGTGTGTGGTGGTTGTTGTTTGTTTTCATCAGATCCGCTAGCCCACTCGGTTCTTTGCATTGCATCATACTGTTCCATACAACGATGCACTGTTTCTCTTATCAGTCGAGCACTGACATCTCCCAGGTCTGCTGTCTGAAAGATAGACTGTTGATTTCAAGCATCCAATTCCCCCCTTTTAGTCATGCTTCCACATGTGCCCTTCTCTCATTGTCAAGGCAAAAACAAAATATTGACAACAGACAAGCCACACAATTATGATGCTAAACAAACCATTTGTCTCTTTGAATGACTGTCCCCATAGACTCATCCCTTTATTGGTACGACTGCATGCTGTTGCATTTCCACTGAATGAGTTTGGTGAGAAATAGATCCCTCTGTTTAGTCTTTAATTGAATGCAATGTGTTGTGATTGTGAAACAGACCCCTACAGTATGTGTGAATGTGAAACCAATGGAACGTGGCATTACACTATAACTCTATTACTTGACTGACAGATTAGCACCATGTCAACCTACATCAGGACGATATATATGTGTGTTTATTTGGATCCCCATCAGCAGATACTCTTCCTGGGGTGCACAAAAAACACAACACATGACAAGTCACAAAACACTGATACACTGATAGACAAGGACAGTCACACAAATGTAACATACAACGATATACAAACAATACAACAACAACAAATTATGTGTTAGAAGCATAATAATGTTATATAAACAATAAGTGTTTTCTGTTATATGCACAGTAACAAAAGCGTACGGACTGATAGGACCCAGGACTCTCAGAATGTCATGCTATGATAGAGACGCTGAACAATCTGCAGTATGTTTCTAATGTATAGTAATGGTGTCATATCGACAAGATGTCCATTTCTGCTCTATATAGTAGAAATAGGGTGAGTACTGGTACTCGTTGTGTCTATGAGATAGCATGAATAGTGCAGCCTTTTGAAAACCCCTCATGTACAGTTTTACTGTGTCTCAGTGGGATTCTAGTTGGGCCCAGCTGTCTCGTTGTCTGGCTTCCAGGTCTGCAAGCCATTCGATGGCAATATGTCCTGTCCCTTTCAGCTCAGTAAATTTTTTTGTGAAAAACAGTTTTTGCCATGCCATTTGAAGCATCTGGAGAATATTCACATTTTATGAGGAAAATCTTTTAAGCAGAGAGTTTGAGTGAAACCGCATGACCTAAAAGTACTGGAGGATTATGCAGAGCATGAGGAAATAGCAAGGAGAGTAGTATGTTCCTAAATATTCATATTTCATAAAAAACAGTTGTGGCTATGCTTTTACTCGACGGAAGCTCCTTCAGAGAGGATGATGATGAACCCCTGTCTGTCTGTGTTTATGTCTTTTCACCATGGGGTCTAGACATTCTCTATATTATCTATCTCCCGTGACACCGTGCGTGTGCATGTGGACACGTTTGTGTGCGTGTGTGTACGCATGCTTGTGAAAACAAGAGGACATTCCCTCCATTTCTCTATGACCTTCTTCTTCTCCAGCTCCTGATTTGATTGTGGATGTGTGTGTAACCACAACGCTCTTTTCATTGTGTCCTGCAGGTGACCTGGTCTCCCGGGCCATGCACCACCTCCAGCCGCTGCATGTGAAGAACCATAGCAACGGGACGCCCATCCACCAGAAGAGCAGCCCAGTACACTGGGAGCCTGAGGCGCTCTACACTCTCTGCTACTTCATGCACTGTCCCCAGGTGGAATGGGAGAACCCCAACGTAGAACCCTCTAAGGTTACCCTGCAGACAGAGAGGTAACACACACCTCAAATGAGACTGTTATATATATGTTATATATATGTTATATATATGTTATATATATGGTTAATCTCTACATTGACGGTGTAGATAGACAGTTATGATTCACAGCTCAGGAGAATCTCTGTCCTGTACTGAACCTCCACATTCATCCCTTGATCAGATAGGTATTGACATATCATGGTAGTACTTTCATTCTATGGTGAACCAAAGCCATTCTGAAGTACGCCAGACAAACCTGTATTCCGTTTTAACAGTGAACCTTTAAAGTCTCCCCCACATCCCTAAACCAGATGTTTTCCTATTGAGGAATACTATTTCCATTGGTTCAATGGAAATGGAGTCAATTGACAGCTTGTTAAGGTATAGCAAGCCATAAAAGTCACCTGTGTGGGAAAACGGCAGGAAATTACTTTTGAAACAGACTCATATCCACACATGCACAGTCAAAGTTGATGGCTTTGATTCAGTCGGTGTCACTAACATAGTCATTACAGTTCAATACAAGTTAGAGGCTGTATGGAGTCCATGTTTTAGAATGTATGGAGTCCATGTTTTAGAATGTATGGAGTCCATGTTTTAGAATGTATGGAGTCCATGTTTTAGAATGTATGGAGTCCATGTTTTAGAATGTATGGAGTCCATGTTTTAGAATGTATGGAGTCCATGTTTTAGAATGTATGGAGTCCATGTTTTAGAATGTATGGAGTCCATGTTTTAGAATGTATGGAGTCCATGTTTTAGAATGTATGGAGTCCATGTTTTAGAATGTATGGAGTCCATGTTTTAGAATGTATGGAGTCCATGTTTTAGAATGTATGGAGTCCATGTTTTAGAATGTATGGAGTCCATGTTTTAGAATGTATGGAGTCCATGTTTTAGAATGTATGAAGTCCATGTTTTAGAATGTATGGAGTCCATGTTTTAGAATGTATGGAGTCCATGTTTTAGAATGTATGGAGTCCATGTTTTAGAATGTATGGAGTCCATGTTTTAGAATGTATGGAGTCCATGTTTTAGAATGTATGGAGTCCATGTTTTAGAATGTATGGAGTCCATGTTTTAGAATGTATGGAGTCCATGTTTTAGAATGTATGAAGTCCATGTTTTAGAATGTATGGAGTCCATGTTTTAGAATGTATGAAGTCCATGTTTTAGAATGTATGGAGTCCATGTTTTAGAATGTATGGAGTCCATGTTTTAGTGTGGTCCCCTAAGGGTTTGCAAATTACGTCTCGCAACTTTGTACAGATGTGCTAAGTTCTCTCGGCCGGCAAACGCAACCAGTGTGTTCGTGCAAACTCTTACCCTGCTGGGAACTGGGTAGCTGACGTCATTGGAACCATTTTGGCTCAGATATACCCTCTGGCTATTTCAAATTCAAGAACATACATGTTTTCTTCTTACAGTCCTACGCAATATATTTTTAAGTAATTCTGTGTTTGATGACTTTATGGAAAATAATTATCTATCTACTCCTGTACATTATCTCTATACATTATATAACCTCACCGGCCCAGTATGTCCACATGCTATGTGGATAACCCCTGCCAGGGGAAGGGGAAGTAGGTGAAAAATCCTAAAGTTGGTTATGAGCAGGCCTCCTCCGGAGTTCCAGACTTTACTGCCCTGTAATGGAGAGCTAACGGCTAATATGTCCCCCAGGTCTTTTTTCCCCAGTCTGCTTCAGCTCTGCGCTCTGCAAAGAAAGGTTCCTAATGAGCAGATTTGTAGAGTGGAATTGGGAAAGTTGTGTGATTCCAATCACGTTTTAAAACTTGATTAGGTCTATGCCTAATTGTGAGTCTTCAAAGATAATGTAATATTTTGAAAACACCTGTACAAATGACTTCAAAATGCCTCAAGGTCACATGTTTCCCATGTCTTTGAAGAGAGTCATTTGCATTTGTGCAGTGATGAAACCTCGAATCACTGAAGAGCAGGATTCTCCCTCAGGTTAGAATAGCATTGATGAATGACAGATTGATGATGAGTGACATATAGCTATTACAAATAAAGGAGTGAAGCTGGGGTCAAGGACATTCAACACATTGAACAATCCTGTATGAGATATCAAGCAGTGACTTAGAGAGTCACATCAATATTGTTCAATATTAACATTACATATATATTCATATTAATAATAATATGTCTATGACAGACAGGTGAAGATACATATTAATATTTGTAATGTCATTTGAAATGGGAACCAGCTGTTAGGGTCTCTGAATAAAGGAGTAGGAGGAATAGCAAACTTTGCTCCAAGACACAGATCTCAAGTCAGTTTTGTGTCCCTCCAACCCGGATCCTCTGAATGGTAATGGTTCGAATTTCTGTAAGCTAAGCTTATCCAAGGTATGTACTGAAACCAGACAACAACCAGACTACCATTCAGCCGATAGCTGATATAGATGACTCCTGTGTGTGTGTGTGTGTGTGTGTGTGTATGTGTATGTGTGTGTGTGTGTCTCCCCCTGCAGGCCGTTCCTGGTTCTACCTCCTCTGATGGAGTGGCTCAGGGTGTCAGTGGCCCACGCAGAGCACCGCCGTAGCTTCTCAGTGGACAGTGACGACGTCCGGCAGGCCGCCAGGCTGCTGCTGCCAGGGGTGGACTGTGAACCACGCCAGCTCAAGTACGGCATGGAAACACACACACACAGGGCACGCAGGCACACACGCAGGCTTGAAACACATTGAGACTTATATTATATTTCCCTCACTAACTTTAAACATCAGCTATCTGAGGAGCTAACCGATCGCTGCAGCTGTACATAGCCCATCTGTAAATAGCCCACCCAATCTAAATACATCATCCCCATATTGTTTTTATTTACTTTTCGCTCTTTTGCACACCAGTATTTCTACTTGCACATCACCATCTGCTCATCTATCACTCCAGTGTTAATTTGATAAACTGTAATTACTACACTACTATGGCCTATTTATTGCCTTACCTCCTCACGCCATTTGCACACACTGTATATAGACTTTCTTTTTTTTCTATTGTGTTATTGACTGTACGCTTGTTTATTCCATGTGTAACTCTGTGATGTTGTTTGTGTCGCACTGCTTTGCTTTATCTTGGCCAGGTCTCAGTTGTAAATGAGAACTTGTTCTCAACTGGCCTACCTGGTTTAATAAAGGTGAAATAAATTTTAAAAAACACACACACACAAACTCAGGATAACCTCACACAGTAAGAATTTGTCCTCACATTGACACTAATCAGTTAACATTCAAATCATGTCCATCCAGAGGATTGATAGGAAGCTGAGTGTAACTCTGAATTCAGCTAATTGATTTCCTTTCCTGTGATTTCCCTATCAGGACAGATGACTTCTGTGCATCCAGGAAGTTGGATGCAGCATCCACAGAGGCTAAGTTCCTCCAGGACCTGGGATTCCGTATGCTCAACTGTGGCCGGACCGACCTGGTCAAACAGGCTGTCAATTTGCTGGGGCCTGACGGCATCAACAGCATGAGTGAACAGGTTAGTTAGACACACGCATACACACACACACACAAATGCACGCACGCCCATACACCCCCACATACACATGAAAAAACTCACATTCTCTCTCTCTCTCTCCCTCTCACACTCACACACACACACACACACACACACACACACACACACACACACACACACACACACACACACACACACACACACACACACGTTACTTACAGCAGACATAGCACCAGTCCACAGGGACACCTTGCAGGTAGGCAAGCACTGGCAAAGATGCTCACACTCTTACAAGCACGAATGCACCTCTTCGGCCTCATGTACACCTGGATGGATATACACACACATGCCCACACCCCCAACCACCCACCCACATTCTCAACTCAATTTCACCCGCCACTTTTTTTATTTATTTAAATCATTTTAGGGTTGAATTGCATATCGATTGTGGCTTCTATCAGTGTAATTATCTGCATCATTTCCAAACCCTCATGTATTTTGGGGTGTATATATAAATATATATATATAATGTGTCTGTAAAATGTAAATAGCATGTATAAGCTGGAAGTAGAAGCTTACTGTACGTGTTGTTGTCCATTAGTTTATTCCAATTAGGTGGTAGAGTTAGGGGGAAATAATAAAGGAAAATATATATCTAAAAAAAATATATATATATATATATTACATTTGATATTTTTTGAATAAGTTCCTCCATTTCTTTTTGTTTTTCCTCTAACTTTCAGTGCCTCTATGGTACAGTTTTTATTGTTATCTTTCTGTACTGTTAGTCCCTCTATTTTCTTTGTGAACTAATATGAACTCTTTTGACCTAAATAGTTTTTGTTTAAAATATGAGTATTGAATTGCATGGCCTCTAAATGCATATTTAAAAGTGGCCCATACAATAAGGGAATCTGCTATACCTTTTATGTTTTATTGGAAAAAGTCAGTTATAAATTCTTCTGTCTTGGTTAAAAAAAGGTTGTCACCCAAAAGGCTTTGATAAAATGTCAGATACCCCCCCTCCCACACACATCTAATGTACCAGCCACATTCATTTTTAATGGAAACCCAGTTTTTAGTTCTAGGCTGTTCTGAGCTGAGGAACCCAACTCATTCCCTTCAGACTGTGTGTCTTTGATGTTTAGACTGACTGAGTAGCCTAGTGGAAACGCTGGCTGTTCCCAGTCACTTAGAGCTACGGAACACTACTCCTCTGAGTTTTCCATGACCCACTCCACATGCTAGTTAATCAACGTGGCTGGAGGGGAACTTTCAGACATGGAGTCCAAGTGAGCTGTGAGCACATCCAAGAAGTCAGATACCGGTCAAACTGAGGATTGTTGCCATGTGTTGATGGCTTCGACCTGTGCACATGTAAGGGAGGTGGTTCGGTGAACCACGTTTGCATGATAGAGTAACCTTGTCTGAGACCCGAAGACTTGTGTTAGCTCCCCGAGATAATGCCTAAGCTTTAGCTCAGCGGGCTAACACAGTATTACCTCACAGTATAAAGACAGTGTAAAGCATCCATACACTGTCAGACAAAAACAATGTCCTTGACATCTGCTTTATTCAACTCACATAACCCTGAACATCTGGAATATCTGTCAAACAAAACACCAGTCCACCCTAACTGTAAGTTGACCAATTAATCATCTGACCCCTGACTTCCTGTGTGATTCATCTACCAGGGAATGACCCCTCTGATGTACTCCTGTGTGAGAGGGGATGAAGCAATGGTCCAGATGCTGCTGGACGCTGGAGCCGACATCAACAGTGAGGTCAGGGACGATGGCAACACCATGTTGTGTAGAATGATTTGTGTGTAGCCTGATCCCAGATCTGTTTGTGATGTCTTGCCAACTCATATGGTAATTTCCATGTTGTGACAAGACAGCACAAACAGATCTGGGATCAGGCTAATTTATGTGGTGTGAGAGAGGAGAAAACTCAGATTGTGTTGTCCCTCATCTGTCCCCACTCCTCCTCTCCTGTTGCCATGCTGTATAGTGTATAGAAGGTCATTATTTCAAGGCATGGGCCACCAAACTGTTTACTGTACAAAATATAATAACATTGTTTACAATATTAATTACACAGACACAACTGTAAGCTCACCTTTTAGCTGTACCTTTGATACGAAGAATGATAAGATAATGTTAAATACTGTACTAATATGTTTGAGTCATTTCTCAAGGAGCCCCTGGTAAGCTTAGGGGGTTCTTTGCTTGTAGCCTACTTACATGTAATGGTGGCCTATGCCTGTTGGTCCTAGCCTTGGCTAATCACCTCATGCATGTATAACCCACCAGCCATCACGCCAGAGTTCATGTCACCCATAATTGTGATAAACCCCAGAACAAAGCACTCAGCACAGCATCCCATGAGGCTGAAAACTGGTTATTTTGACCGCTCATCATCATCGCAGTGAGGTCATAACTTATCGTTAATGCAGCAATGATTCATCTCAATAAAGTTAAATGGAGCATGTGACTGATTTGATTGATTAGGAAGTTTTTTGCTTCCAGTATTTCTGAAGCACCGCACACACACACACCAGTCAAATAGATGAAACATTCATTAAAAATGTTACTTCTGCCTCTGTGTATCCTCAGAGTAATTAAGGAAAAGTAAATTAAAGTAAAGCAAATTAGAGAAAATTTTGAAACTAGTCTTTTTGCTTCAGAGGCTCTGAGAGATGCTCAAGGGAATATGAGTTTGTGTGCTTCGTTCACGGGTCTGTCAACTGACTGTCTGCCTGATAGGAGATATGGTCTAGTTACTGAGGTCACCTTAGGTCAGTCTTGGGCTCAAACTGGATTCAGAGTCATGTCTATCGCTGTCAGACACACCAGGGCTGGAACAGAGTGGAAAGTTTAAAGAATCAAATAGGACTACAGGACTAAGCGAGACAAGACCGAACTAGATGGGATTTATCAAGTTGGTTAGAAACAAGTCAGGCTATTGTGCAGAGGATGTCCGCTTTTGCTAGTTACCTCAGGGTTGTATTCATTACGGCAAGCAATGGACAACTTTTTTTTAAAGGTTTCGCAATGGAAAACAGAAATGAAAGTTTCTTATTGGACAAGTCCAAGTGAGCCTTCCCTGTTTCCCTGTTTTTTATTATGTTTGTTGCCTAATGAATACAACCCAGCACTCCTTTAGATTCCTCCCTTTAGCTGCTTGTCTTTGCTGCATAGACTAGCATTTTAATGGCTTCATATCTCTTTCCCCTGAACCTCCCCAATGACTTCCCAGGTGCCAAACACAGTGCACAAGTACCCCTCAGTCAACCCCGAAACGCGCCTGGGGACACCACTCACTTTCGCCGTGTTACACGGACATGTCCCTGTCGTGCAGGTAGTGACGTCATCCTTTTTCACCTGTGTTTTCTGTCTGTTCACCTCCCATTGTGTATAGTGTCAGGCAGGGTGGGGGTCAATTCCGAAAATTCAGGAAGTTAACTGAAATTATTTTTTCATTTAATAGCAATGAGAAAAATTGGAATTGGACGCTTGGTTTACTTCCTGAATTGACCCCAATCCTGGTGTCATGGTTATTATTATCATGACTTATAAATGGTAATAATAATGGCTAAAATGTGTTTTCTCCTTAATCCTATGAATGTTGTGTCTATTGAATGTCATTGAATGCTGAGTGAACTGAGCTTGAAAACTCAATGGAAACTGGTTAAAATGGAAACACTCAATACATTTAGGAGTGTTCGTCCCATTTTATTGTCAGAAAAGTACGAGCTGATTCTCTACTTCCTTCTTTCAGTGTGCATGCAATGCATTAACTTAGTGGAAACAGGACAATCTGTTTGTCCCCGTTGCTAATGGTTATCAAGCACAATGGACCAACATCGCAATGATTTTTCCACTGAACTGCTAGAACTAATTACTTCTACATCTCAAATGAAAAGGTGTAGCAGCACTTTTTCCACAGCCTCATGGAAGGGTTTTGGAAGGACATGGAAATCACATGGGCTGAAAGCAGAAAAACAGCATTTGTGGTTGAATAAATGCAGATATAGTGTTCAGGCATTTTGGGGTAGAACCGAACCCTAAGCTGCCTCCCCCCTGCCCTCCATAGCTGCTCCTGGATGCTCGGGCCAACGTAGAGGGCTCCCTACAGGACGGTATGGAGAACTACACAGAGACCCCGCTACAGCTTGCCTCCGCTGCAGGTACACTATGCACTATGCAGATCTAGAAGATGTAGCATACACATGCACATACACACAGACACCTAGCAGATCTAGAAGATGTAGCATACACATGCACATACACACAGACACCTAGCAGATCTAGAAGATGTAGCATACACATGCACATACACACAGACACCTAGCAGATCTAGAAGATGTAGCATACACATGTACATACACACAGACACCTAGCAGATCTAGAAGATGTAGCATACACATGCACATACACACAGACACCTAGCAGATCTAGAAGATGTAGCATACACATGTACATACACACAGACACCTAGCAGATCTAGAAGATGTAGCATACACATGCACATACACACAGACACCTAGCAGATCTAGAAGATGTAGCATACACATGCACATACACACAGACACCTAGCAGATCTAGAAGATGTAGCATACACATGTACATACACACAGACACCTAGCAGATCTAGAAGATGTAGCATACACATGCACATACACACAGACACCTAGCAGATCTAGAAGATGTAGCATACACATGTACATACACACAGACACCTAGCAGATCTAGAAGATGTAGCATACACATGTACATACACACAGACACCTAGCAGATCTAGAAGATGTAGCATACACATGTACATACACACAGACACCTAGCAGATGTAGAAGATGTAGCATACACATGTACATACACACAGACCCCTAGCAGATCTAGAAGATGTAGCATACACATGCACATACACACAGACACCTAGCAGATCTAGAAGATGTAACATACACATGCACATACTGTACACACAGACACCTAGCAGATGTAGGCAGACTAGCTGAGATGTTCATGGATAGACACACACAACATCCGCAATAAACCACCCTCATACACACATTCTGAGTTCAATTTGACCCTCAACTAATATATCATATATTGACCTCTTCCCCAGGTAACTTTGAGCTGGTCAGTTTACTGTTGGAGAGAGGAGCAGACCCCATGGTGGGAACCGTGTATCGTAACGGTATCTCTACTGCCCCTCATGGAGACATGAACTCCTACAGTCTAGCAGCAGCACATGGACACAGGTAACACTGACTATACTCACAACACACGAAATGAGCGAGAAATTATAGGTAGAGAGAAAACACATACCCAACCCCAAACACACACACGTCACCATACATTTAACATCATAGCTTCCCTGCATTATCACTACATTATCACCACTATCACTACTATCACATATCTCTGTCTGCTATCCTCCCCGTAAAGGAACGTGTTCCGCAAGCTGCTGTCCCAGACGGAGAAGGGGAAAGGGGACGTGCTGTCCCTGGAGGAGATCCTTGCCGAGGGGACTGAGGAAGAAAGGGGCCTGGAGGAGAGGAACCCCTCCCAGCTGGACCTGGTCCGGACAGGCAAGGCCAAGCTCAAGGCCCTGAGAGAGGCCATGTACCACAGCTCTGAACACGGACATGTGGATATCACCATCGACATACGCAGCCTAGGTTAGTACATACTTTAGTAACACTTTATAGTCTATCTGCAGCAGGGGTGGGCAATTCCAGTCCTTGAGGGCCTGATTGGTGTCACAGTTTTTCCCCAGCCCCAGCTAACACACCTGACACCAATAATCACCTAGTCATGATCTTCAGTTTAGAATGCAATTTGATTAATCAGCTGTGTTTGCTAGGGATGGAGAAAAAGTGTGGCACCAATCAGGCCTCGAGGACTGGAGTTGTCCACCCCTGATCTACAGTATATAGTATAGTTCAGTGGTGGCTGGTGGCACTTTAAATCAGAGGACAGGTTAATGGCTGGAATGGACTAAATGGAATGGTATCAAATGCATGGTTTCCATGGTTTCCATGAGTTTGATACCATTCCATTAATTCAATTCCAAACATTACTATGAGCTGTCCTTCCATCACCAGCCTCCTCTGGTATAGAGGCTCAATAAGCAAGACCAGATTAGTAACATGTTGAGATGCAAACTGCATGTCTGTGGACTTGCAACAGGGAACAATATATAGACGTTCACCTCATCAACCATGGACTTAGTTTCAGGTCAACTGCATATTCGTAAACAACATGTACTTTCTTTAGGTCTTCACAATGCAGTAATTACAGTATAGATATGCGCAGCCTTTTGTCAGTATAATAGATATACATTCAGGTCTGACCTATACATTGTAATCTAAGAGATCCATATTGCCATGGCCATTCCTTGCATTCCAGTCACATGAAGCATACTGTAGATGTTCTGCCTGTGTTGTTGTTGTTGATGTTGTTTTCCCAATGGAATGAAAGCCGGCTGTTTGTGTAACAACCTTGTGTTTTTTTCCATTTGTCTCCTCATTCCACTAAGGTCTGTTAGTGGGTTCTCACCGTATAATATTTATTGTAGTTTTGTTGACAAGATATATTGCTGGCAATATTAACAATGGAAATCAGTGTAAGCAGGTGGGGGGGTTGGAAGCAGACAGGAACATTCTAGCTAATGAGATGGCAGATTTACATTTGAACAACAGGCACAACTCTGATATAAAGTGTTTTTTCTCAAAGTTGGCGGGATGTCAAGTGTGTGTGTAGATGTAAACATCTCTGTGTGTGTAGATGTAAACATCTCTGGGTGTGTAGATGTAAACATCTCTGTGTGTGTAGATGTAAACATCTCTGGGTGTGTAGATGTAAACATCTCTGTGTGTGTAGATGTAAACATCTCTGGGTGTGTAGATGTAAACATCTCTGTGTGTGTAGATGTAAACATCTCTGGGTGTGTAGATGTAAACATCTCTGTGTGTGTATGTGTCTCAGGGGTCCCCTGGACGCTGCACACCTGGCTGGAGTCTCTGCGGACGTGTTTCCTGCAGCATCGGAGACCACTGATCCAGGGCCTGCTCAAGGAGTTCAGCTGTATTGAGGAGGAGGAGTACACACAGGAGCTCATCACCCACGGCCTGCCACTCTTGTTTCAGATCCTACGAGCCAGCAAGGTGACTGGATGTCATGGCCTGTATTCAAAAAGTGTCTCAGACAATTGCTGATCTAGGATCAGGTCCCCCATCTTATTCATTATAATCTTAAAGGCAAAATGTATTCTAGATCTGAGTTGGGCACACATCTAACTTTCTACATTCAGCTTTTTTCCATATCCACATCCCACTTTCTTCAACTTTCAACTGTATTGGTTGCATTGGGAAATTGGTCACATACAAAATAAACGTAGAGACATGCTTTACACAATGTGAAGCATGTTGTCAGATCCCAACATCCCACATCCATATCTGTCTCTTTTTTCTCTCCTGACAGTGAAGAAAATCATGTCTTCTTTCTGCTTCACAACCATACCCTTAAGAAGGAATCTATGGACGTTCTTATTCCCCTTTATAGAAACATGGCCTACTCGCTTGGCTCAGTCTCCTCTGCATTCCTGTGAGCCCTGGTCAACAGAAGTACACTAAATAGAGAATAGGCTAACATGTGGAACATGACCCATTTGTCTTATTGTGATTATATAATGCAGCCCTCTCTCCACACTGACTGGCGGAACCCCCCAGGTCCAATCCATTTCAATTAGTGCATTGATTTATGATTTATGCCCTCCGCAACCTAAATTGTACCCATTCTTCAAACCCCACCCATCTCTCTTTATCCCCTCAAGATTCACTGCAGCATTACATCCAACATAATACCTCAATAATATATTAGAACAGTTCAATGCCTTTTCTTATATATCAACTAACTGTTGGCCTGTCATGTAGTTGCGTTTGTGCATTATTGCTGAGAGGGAGCAGATGAACACACACATGCACACCCACGCACACACACACACACACACACACACACATACATACATACACAAACACAGACAAACGTACAAACACACAAAGCCCCCGCCACACACCGCCCTCTCCTGTCCCATTCCAGCAGCTGCCCTCGTCCCTGTCAGGGTTGATCTATGGCAGAGGCAGTGATACCTACTCTATGAGACGCCAGGGACCCCCGTCACTGTTTGTCCTGTCATATCCCCGCTAATGATGTGTGACTTCAAGGTAGAGAACGTTCATCTTCCTCTAGCCAGACTGTGTGTGTAACAGTCTATTTACACCTCCTTGTTAAACACACACACACAAAGGGTAGACTGATGCACAACAGAGAGTAACACTGAGAAGATGTGTATTTTTTCATGTTCAGGATGTGATATGAGAAATGTGGACTTATTCTATAAAGGGGACTTGTTATTATGGTCTCCGTACTGGTGTGGCACACAATACATTATAGCAGCAGTTACTGCAACATTAGTGCTTTATTCAGCCTATCAACAAGTGTGGATCTGTTACGCTGGGTTCTCTGTGGTCTGCAAATGTTATTTTTCATCCTTCTGAAAGCAACACTAGATAATCTACTCACTGATTGACTGTGAACACTGGTGCTTGTTTAATCAGCAGCCTTTGTGACTTGACCTACTGGGCAATGTGGAAGTGAATGTGGTAGTAGATACCTGTATCTGCCTTTATCTATATTGTGTGTATGGAGTGTATAAAACCCGTCTGATATCTAACTCCCCTGTGTTCCCTCTCCCCATCTGCGATGTTCCAGAATGAGGTGATCAGCCAGCAGCTGTCTCTGATCTTCACCCAGTGCTACGGGCCGTACCCCATCCCCAAACTCTCCGAGATCAAGAGGAAACAGACCTCACGCCTGGGTGAGCAGGAGAAGAAGGATTAGGTCTTATTGCTTAGTAGTAAAAGTTAGATTTCTGCTATGGAGCACGTCGTACATAACACTGCACTGATTCACATCAGCATAGACAAATGCTCCATTTAGTGTCCAAAGATTGTCAAAAACTAGAAATTCAGAATTGAGTTGAAATAAATTAGGTTGATGAATCTGCCTTCCAGATCCTCATTTCCTAAACAACCAGGAGATGTCAGATGTGACCTTCTTGGTGGAGGGGAAGCCATTCTACGCCCACAAAGTCCTGCTCTTCACCGCCTCTGGCAGGTCAGAACACTTCTCTCTCTCTGTCTCTCTGTCTCTCTCTCTCTCTCTAAATTCCTCCTTAACTATCTGCAAGCAAGTGAGGGCAACTACCCACACATAACTCCTGTCCCCAACTATTCTTACATAACTCCTGTCCCCAACTACCCTTACATAACTCCTGTCCCCAACTACCCTTACATAACTCCTGTCCCCAACTACCTATACATAACTCCTGTCCCCAACTACCCTTACATAACTCCTGTCCCCAACTACCTATACATAACTCCTGTCCCCAACTACCTATACATAACTCCTGTCCCCAACTACCTATACATAACTCCTGTCCCCAACTACCTATACATAACTCCTGTCCCCAACTACCCTTACATAACTCCTGTGCCCAACTACCCATACATAACTCCTGTCCCCAACTACCCTTACATAACTCCTGTCTCAATCAATCAAATGTATTTATCAAGCCTTTTTTTTTACATCAGCAGATGTCACAAATTGCTGTACAGAAACCCAGCCTAAAACCCCAAACCGCAAGCCATGCAGATGTAGAAGCACAGTGGCTAGGAAAAACTCACTAGAAAGGCAGGAACCTAGGAAGAAACCTAGAGAGGAACCAGGCTCTGATAGGTGGCCAGTCCTCTTCAGGCTGTGCCGGTTGGAGATTATAACATTACATGGCCATTAAGGCCAGAGGAGGAGAGAGAGAGATGGGAGAATTAGGGGGAACATATTTAAGTTCACACAGGACACCAGATAGGACAAGAGAATTACACCAGATAGGACAAGAGAATTACACCAGATAGAACAAGATAATTACACCAGATAGGACAAGAGAATTACACCAGAGAGGACAAGAGAATTACACCAGATAGAACAAGAGAATTACACCAGATAGGACAAGAGAATTACACCAGATATGACCAGATAATTACACCAGATAGAACAAGAGAATTACACCAGATAGAACAAGAGAATTACACCAGATAGAACAAGAGAATTACACCAGATAGGACAAGAGAATTACACCAGATAGAACAAGAGAATTACACCAGATAGAACAGATTGACCCTAGCCCCCCGGCACTGTGAAGAGACACACAAAGGTACAGAGATACGCATACATTGTGATATTGTTTTATGGTGGTATTCAACATTTTGTATTGTAGATATGTAGTGGTGTATTAATGTTATATGATGTACTGTTTTATATTTTGTTTCATATGTAATGTAAGTGCTTTAATATGTTTGGACCCCAGGAAGAGTATCCTGGGGGGGATCCTTAATAAATACAAAATACTATTGCAGCATAGATACTGGAGGCTGAGACTGTGGCCCTGTCCGACGATACTCCCGGACAGGGCTAACCATGCAGGATATAACTCCACCCACTTTGCCCCCACACCACTAGAGGGATATGAACAGACCACCAACTTACTACCCTGAGACAAGGCTGAGTATAGCCCACAAAGATTTCCTCCACCTGAGGGGGCGCACAACTGGACAGGAAGATCACGTTAGTGACTCGAGATGAGTCTTCAGTAAAGACTTAAAGGTCGAGACCGAGTCTGCGTCTCTCACATGGATAGGCAGACCATTCCATAAAAACTGAGCTTGATAGGAGAAAGCCCTGCCTCCAGCTGTTTGGTTAGAAATTCTAAAGACAGTAAGAAGGCCTGCGTCTTGTGACTGTAGCGAACGTGTAGGTATGTGCGGCAGGACCAAATCGGAATGATACTGTAGGTAGGAGCAAGCCCATGCAATAGCAGTAAAACCTTGAAATCATCCCTAGGCTTAACAGGAAGCCAGTGTAGAGGCTAGCACTGGAGTAATATGATAACATTTTGGGGTTGTAGTCAAGAGCTAACAGCTGTGTTTAGCACTAACTGAAGTTTATTAAGTGCTTTATCCAGGTAGCCAGAGAGTAGAGCATTGCAGTAATGTAATCTAAAAGTGACAAAAGCATGGATTACTTTTTCTGAATAATTTTTGGACAAAACGTTTCAGTTTTTTTACAACGTTATGAAGATGGGAAAAGCTGCCCATAAAATATTCTTGATATGTTCGTCAAAAGAGAGATCAGGGTCCAGAATAATGCCGAGGTCCTTATTTGAGACGACTGTACAACCATCAAGAATAATTGTCAGATCAAACTGCAGATCTCTTTGTTTCTTCTTGGGACCTAGAACTAGGATCTCTGTTTTGTCTGAGTTTCAAAGTAATACATTTGCCGCCATTCACTTCCTTATGTCTGAAACACAGGCTTCCAGGGTAGGCAATTTTGGTGCCTTCCTCGCCTTTCCTTCCAGTTCTCTGCTGCCAATGACTGGAACGAATTGCAAAAATCTCTGAATCTGGAGTCTTTTATCTCTCTCTCTCTAACTTTAAGCATCAGCTGTCAGAGCAGCTTACCGATCACTGTACCTGTACACAGCCAATCTGTAAATAGCACACCTGACTACCTTATCCCCATATTATTACTTACCCTCTTGCTCTTTTGCACCCGAGTATCTCTACTTGCACATCATCATCTGCACATATATCACTCCAGTATTAATGCTAAGTTGTAATTATTTTCCGTTCTATGGCCTATTTATTGCCAACCTCCCTACTCTTCTACATTTGCACACACTGTACATAGATCTTTCTATTTTTATTTTCTTTTGTGTTATTGACTGTACGTTTGTTTATGTGTAACTCTGTGTTGTTGTTTTTGTCGCACTACTTTGCTTTATCTTGGCCAGGTCGCAGTTGTAAATGAGAACTTGTTCTCAACTGGCCTACCTGGTTAAATAAAGGTGAAATAAAAAAACACAAAAATAAATTTATTTTTTGTTCTCTCTTTGTCTTTCTTTCTCTCTGCTTAAGGTTTAAGTCTCTACTGGCGAACAGACCAGCTGCTGAAAACACATGTATTGAAATCAGCCACGTCAAATACAACATATTCCTGGTGCGTTCATAGAGAAAATAACTTTTCTGTTTTTCCCTTACAATCTAATCAAATTGATACATGAATCAGACAACATTTTCAAAGGGGAATGTTCATACAAAAAATACCCATATTCTTTCCCATGACAGTGTAAATCCATTGGTAGGTTTGTTGTGTTGTGTGAATGTTGTGTAAACGTCAGTTAATTCGTACTGTTACAGCTGGTGATGCAATACCTCTACTGTGGTGGGACGGAGCATCTGCACATCAGAAACACAGAGGTTATGGAGGTAAGACTGTTAGTCCATTTGCCACGTTGTCAGTCGAGTCATGTTTTCTAAGATGCAATAAGACTTAGACCAATATACAGCTTGTTGAGAGAATGCCAAGAGTGTGCAAAGCTGTCACCGAGGCAAAGGATGGCTACTTTGAAGAATATAAATATAAAATATATTCTGATTTGTTTAACACTTTTTTGGTTACTACATGATTCCATATGTGTTATTTCATAGTTTTGATGTCTTCACTATTATTCTACAATGTAGAAAATAGTCAAAATAAAGAAAAACCCTTGAATGAGTGGGTGTGTCCAAACTTTTGACTGGTACTGTAGATATATGCATCCGTGTTCATAACCAAATCAAAATCAAATCAAATGTATTTATATAGCCCTTCGTACATCAGCTGATATCTCAAAGTGCTGTATAGAAACCCAGCCTAAAACCCCAAACAGCAAGCAATGCAGGTGTAGAAACACGGTGGCTAGGAAAAACTCCCTAGAAAGGCCAAAACCTAGGAAGAAACCTAGAGAGGAACCAGGCTATGTGAGGTGGCCATTCCTCTTCTTGCTGTGCCGGGTGGAGATTATAACAGAACATGGCCAACATGTTCAAATGTTCATAGATGACCAGCATGGTCCAATAATAATAAGGCAGAACAGTTGAAACTGGAGCAGCAGCACGGCCAGGTGGACTGGGGACAGCAAGGAGTCATCATGTCAGGTAGTCCTGAGGCATGGTCCTAGGGCTCAGGTCCTCCGAGAGAGAGAATTAGAGAGAGCACACTTAAATTCACACATGACACCGAATAGGACAGGAGAAGTACTCCAGATATAACAAACTGACCCTAGCCCCCCGACACATAAACTACTGCAGCATAAATACTGGAGGCTGAGACAGGAGGGGTCAGGAGACACTGCGGCCCCATCCGAGGACACCCCCGGACAGGGCCAAACAGGAAGGATATAACCCCACCAACTTTGCCAAAGCACAGCCCCCACACCACTAGAGCCCCCATAACCAATACAATTTAGATACTTCCTGATACAAGGTGGGCAGTCCCAGTTAGTGAAGAGCAGTATTACAGTCCAACAACATGTACTACTTAACCATAATAGGGTCATGTTACCAGCCTGGTGACTGGGCCGAGGTCTGTGTCATTGTGACCATACAGCAGGATTAGGCAGCCTAAATAGATCTGGTGCCGGGCTACAATTGTCTTCTTTTCGGATGTGTGCAGCTGCTGTCAGCGGCCAAGTTCTTCCAGCTGGAGGCGCTGCAGAGGCACTGTGAGATCATCTGCTCTAAGAACATCAACACAGAAACCTGTGTGGAGATCTACAGCCACACCAAGGTGAGGGGGTCGAGTTGAGAATGTGTCGTACAGCAGTACGGTGTGGGGGTCTGCTTGTGTATGTCTACTATCTATTCATGCACGTGTGTATGAGGCCGTGGGTGTGAGTTTGTGTGTGTGATCATGTGTAAACATATTTGCCTGTGCTTGCCTTCCTGCTTGATGTTTGTGCCGTTTGCAGTATGCACTGTAGGAATGCATGCAAATAAACATGTTTGATACAGATTCTTAAGTAGATGTCTCCTTAATTAGTTTGTGCAGCACTGATGAGGGCATAGAAGCCGAAACGTATGCTCCTTTTACAATACAAAATGTTTAATACCACCATACAACAATATCACAATGTATGCGTATGCATGTCTCTGTACCTTTGTGTGTGTCCTTCTACACCTTGCACTTTAACCTTTTGTATTCTTTTGAGCATCGATTAAAGTAAGTATATTATTTAAACATCTCTGCCTCCTTGAGTTATTCCTTTGTCATGGTTTGAGTGTGTGTAACTTTTGAACTCTACTGATACACAGATTCCTCACGCAGTGTGTGTGTGTGTGCTTGCTTGTGTGCATGAACAAAAATGTATAGGTTTGGCATCCAACTCAAGCTAGACAACACTCAACTGATCTAAAACCTTCTGCTCCATCAGTTCCTGGATGTCCCAGATTTGGCTGTCTACATCGAGGGCTACTTCCTGAAAAACATGGTGGTGCTGATTGAGCTGGAGCCCTTCAAAACACTGCTGTACGACACGCCTCCAGACAGTCCCGCCACCGATGTACTCCTGGACCTGGAGAAGACCCTGGGCATCCGCATCCAGTCCATCCACCTGTCCTCCTCCAAGGGCTCCATTGTCTGATTGGTTGATTTATTGAGCTGCTAAAGGGACTGGAACTGTCTGTCTGTCACCATTGACCCCATAGCTGTACTGAACCACACTCAACAGTGACACTTTTAAATTGCTTGCTGTGCTAACACGCCATTGCCATTCTCCTGCAGCCTACTGAGCTTTGGGCAGAGCACTTAGGCAAATGGACAGCGCTGGAACCCCAGAAATTGTGAAAAGGAGATTTTCATAGGGCTGAAGTAAAGCTGACTCATCACAGCAATAGTGGGACTATATCGCCGAGATGCAGTGAGGGATGTGTGTGTGTGTGTTTGTGTGTCTGGAATCATTCGTAAAGCCCCAGTCAACATTACTTCGCTCCTTGACATTAGTCTCCAGACTGCAGTCAGACCTGCCATTACTCCACGTGTCTACTGGGCAGAATCATTGTTGGTACTTTTCTCAGCATGGTTCTGCAATCCTACATAGCTTTATAGTCTATTTATAACTGGGCCTAGCCAAACTTAACATAAGAGCAGACCTGAGTTCAATATTATTTGAAATAAAATACTTTTAGCATTTGCTCTAGTCTGCCCGGGGTGTCAGATTGGCGCAGTTTGCACTTTTGTGACTATTCTATTGGTTCCATTGTGCCAGGCAAGCTCAATCACGCCTAGATAAAGTATTTAACATGATTTCAAATAGTATTTGAACCCTGGTCTGCTACATGTAAGAGTGATATGTGGATATACTGTATGTCATGTGGTAGTATGTTTTAAGGGAGTCATGCAAAGGAGAGAGGTATTGGGAAATTCTTCAAGCTACGTTTGGGAAAGCTGGAGAACAGAAAACACATTTCCTTCCTTCATCCGCTGTTAGAACTGTGTAAATATTGTGAATAAAACACAGAGCTTTGGCTCCTCTTGTAAGTTAATGTATATATCCTACAGATGTTTCTTCTTCTCATGCGTCTACTCATTGGATATGGCTTTATAAAATGTTGTTCTTTTCAATGTGTTATCGTTCTGTATGTTTCAAGTTGCATGTCATGAGAATGACTGTTTTGCTTGTGTTCAGTTTGGTTTAAGAGTGGCATGAGACTTTAAGAGAGGAAGCAGGAACGGTATTGAGGAGCGATATTGTCAGCATGTGTCTCTAAATGTGTAGACGTGTACTGGTGTCTTCATTTCAGGAGAGAACGGTTATGGGCCTGTATTCAAAAAGCGTCTCTGAGTGGGAGTGCTGATCTAGAATCAGGTCCCCCTGTCTATGATCACATTCATTATGATCTAAAAGGATAAAACTGATCCAGCACGCCTACTCTGAGACACTTTATGGATAGAGGCCTAGTTCAAAAGATGATCAGGGTCTATCCTAAACCGGAGAAGCGTCATCTGTTGTGTTTTCCAGACATTGTGAAACTACATGTAAATGTGTGACTTAATATCCGTTTCCTCCATAAAGATTAATATAAAGAATGATATGAATCCTCCCTAGATATCAACTGGTTTTCTTGTCTCGAACAACAATCTCAACGATTTTTCCACTGTGAAACCTTAGTAAATGGTCTCCAGTTGTTGTTGGGACCTATGGATTTACCCTCTGGTGTTCTGTCATTAGCTGGATCCCTCATGGCGGAAGGTTTGGGAGTGGTCATGTGACATCACACACTTCACAAGCTGTACTACAGAGAATAAATTACCTTTAGGTTGGATCCCAATTGTCCACCCTTCTCCCAAAGTGTGCAGTTGCATACTTCCAGTCATGGATTTCACAGTGGTGGAAACTCCCTTCAGCCAATAGTTACACCAATCCAACTGTTTTAAATCCATGACAGGGAGTGTTCAAGTGCGGTCGGAAAAACAGGGAGAAGGTTGGAAAATCAGGATGTAGCCTTAGACTACAATCCTGACAACTTTGTCTAGCTGCTAGGGAAAGGGGGATACGTAGTCACTTGTACAATGGAATGCATTCAACTGAAATGATTCTTCTGCATTTAACCCAACCCCTCTGAATCAGAGATGTGCAGAGGGCTGCCTTAATCAATGTCATCGGCACCCGGGGAGCATTTGTTGTTGGAGGTTAACTGTCTTGTCTTGTCTTGTCTTGTCTTGTCTTGTCTTGTCTTGTCTTGTCTTGTCTTGTCTTGTCTTGTCTTGTCTTGTCTTGTCTTGTCTTGTCTTGTCTTGTCTTGTCTTGTCTTGTCTTGTCTTGTCTTGTCTTGTCTTGTCTTGTCTTGTCTTGTCTTGTCTTGTCTTGTCTTGTCTTGTCTTGTCTTGTCTTGTCTTGTCTTGTCTTGTCTTGTCTTGTCTTGTCTTGTCTTGTCTTGTCTTGTCTTGTCTTGTCTTGTCTTGTCTTGTCTTGTCTTGTCTTGTCTGGTCTGGTCTGGTCTGGTCTGGTCTGGTCTGGTCTGGTCTGGTCTGGTCTGGTCTGGTCTGGTCTGGTCTGGTCTGGTCTGGTCTGGTCTGGTCTGGTCTGGTCTGGTCTGGTCTGGTCTGGTCTGGTCTTGTCTGGTCTCTTGTCTTGTCTTGTCTTGTCTTGTCTTGTCTTGTCTTGTCTTGTCTTGTCTTGTCTTGTCTTGTCTTGTCTTGTCTTGTCTTGTCTTGTCTTGTCTTGTCTTGTCTTGTCTTGTCTTGTCTTGTCTTGTCTTGTCTTGTCTTGTCTTGTCTTGTCTTGTCTTGTCTTGTCTTGTCTTGTCTTGTCTGGTCTGGTCTGGTCTGGTCTGGTCTGGTCTGGTCTGGTCTGGTCTGGTCTGGTCTGGTCTGGTCTGGTCTTGCCTGCCTGCCTGCCGTAGCAGCAGCAAAGTGGGCCTGGCTTGCCAAACAACATGATGAATCACAATCAAATCATTACTCCTGATAGGAATAAGATGACAGGACTTTAATGACACGCCAGGTTAGTTTGCTCTGGGATTTTTCTACGCGCCAGGTTAGTTTGCTCTGGGTTTCTTTTCTACACGCCAGGTTAGTTTGCTCTGGGGGGTTTTTCTACACGCCAGGTTAGTTTGCTCTGGGGGGGTTTTCTACACGCCAGGTTAGTTTGCTCTGGGGGGGTTTTACACTGGAAGCTCCTGGCTGGTTGACGGCTGGTTGACGGCTCTGGCAGCTCCTGGCTGACTGACGTGGACCCCACTTCACCATAGTTTTTGTCCGCCTCCTCAACCGCCCCCTTGGCCTCTTATGAGCGGCGACCCTCGCCACGGGTCCCGAATGGACGGGAGATTCCGGCAGCGCCGGACAGGCAGAAGACTCTGGCAACTCCGGAGTGAAGGACGGCTCTGGCAGCTCCTGGCTGACTGACGGCTCTGGCAGCTCCTGTCTGGCTGATGGCTCTGGAATCTCCTGGCTGGTTGACGGCTCTGGCAGCTCCTGGCTGACTGACGGCTCTGGCAGCTCTGTCCGGCGCTGTCGGAATCTCCCGTCCATTCGGGACCCGTGGTGAGGGTCCCCAGTCCGAGGTCGGCGGCGAGGGTCGCCGCTCATAAGAGGCCATGGGGGCGGTTGAGGAGGCAGACAAAAACTATGGTGAAGTGGGGTCCACGCCCCACGCCAGAGCCGCCACCGCGGACAGACGCCCACCCAGACCCTCCCCTATAGGTTCAGATTTTTGCAGCCGGAGTCCTCACCTTTGGGGGGGGGTACTGTCACGTTCTGACCATAGTTCTGTTATTTTATTCTTTGTTTTAGTATGGTCAGGGACGGAGTTGGGGTGGGCAGTCTATGTTTGTTTTTTCTATGTTGGTTTTTGTGTTCGGCCTAGTCTGGTTCTCAATCAGAGGCAGGTGTCGTTAGTTGTCTCTGATTGAGAATCATACTTAGGTAGCCTGGGTTTCACTTTTGGTTTGTGGGTGTTTGTTTCTGTGTGAGTGTTTGGGCCACATGGTACTGTTTCGGTTTTGTAGATTTCACGTTTATTATTTTTGTTCCAGTGTTCAGTTGTGTGGTTTTGAATAAATCAATATGGACACTTACCACGCTGCGTTTTGGTCCGATCCTTACTCTTCCTCAGACGAAGAGGAGGAAAGTCGTTACAGAAACACCCACCAACAAAAGGACCAAGCAGTGTGGTAACGGGCCGCAGCAGCAGCAGCAGCGATGTCAAGACTCCTGGACCTGGGAGGAGATTTTGGAAGGCAAGGGACCCTGGGCACAAGCAGGGGAATATTGCCACCCTAAAGCAGAGCTGGAGGCAGCGAAAGTGGAGAGGCACTGGTATGAGGAGGCAGCACGGCAGCGCGGCTGGGAGTCCGAGAGGCAGCCCCAAACATTTCTTGAAGGGGGGCACACGGGGAGTGTGGCTAAGTCAGGTAGGATACCTGAGCCAACTCCCCGTGCTTACCGGAGAGCGAGAGGGACCGGGCAGGCACCGTGTTATGCGATGGAGCGCACGGTGTCCCCGGTGCGTGTGCATAGCCTGGTGCGGTACATTCCAGCTCCTCGTATCGGCCGGGCTAGAGTGGGCATTGAGCCAGGTGCCATGAAGCCGGCACTATGCATCTGGTCTCCAGTGCGTCTCCTCGGGCCGGTGTACATGGCACCAGCCTTACGCATGGTGGCCCCGGTTCACCAGCACAGCCCAGTGCAGGCTATTCCACCTCACCGCACTGGCATGGCTACGGGGAGCATTCAACCAGGTAAGGTTGGGCAGGCTCGGTGATCAAGAGGTCCATTGCGCCTGCACGGTCCGGTCTATCCGGTGCCACCTCCACGCACCAGCCCTCCGGTGGCAGCCCCCCGCACCAGGCTGTCTCTCTGTCTACAGGTGCTCCCGCCTGTACAGTGCTGCCAGAGCCTTCCTCCTCTCCAGCACTGCCAGAGTCTCCCGTCTGTCCTGAGCTGCCAGAGCCTTCCTCCTGCCCAGCGCCGCCAGAGTCTCCCTTCTGTCCTGAGCCGCCAGAGTCTCCCTTCTGTCCTGAGCCGCCAGAGTCTCCCTTCTGTCCTGAGCCGCCAGAGGCTCCCGTCTGTCCCGAGCCGCCAGATCCGCCAGTCTGTCCCGAGCCGCCAGATCCACCAGTCTGTCCCGAGCCGCCAGTCTGTCCTGAGCCGCAAGTCTGTCCTAAGCTGCCAGAGCCGCCAGTCTGTCCTGAGCCGCCAGTCAGCCAGGAGCCGCCAGAGCCGCCAGTCAGCCAGGGGCGCCAGAGCCGCCAGTCTGTCCTGAGCCGCCAGAGCCACCAGTCTGTTCTGAGCCGCCAGAGCCGCAAGTCTGTCCTGAGCCACCAGTCTGTCCTGAGCCACCAGAGCCGCCAGTCTGTCCTGAACCGCCAGTCAGCCAGGAGCCGCCAGAGCCGCCAGTCAGCCAGGGGCCGCCAGTCAGTCAGCCAGGAGCCGTCAGTCAGCCAGGAGCCGCCAGTCAGCCAGGAGCCGCCAGAGCCGCCAGCCAGGAGCCGCCAGAGCCGCCAGCCAGCCAGGAGCCTACAGAGCCGTCAGCCAGCCAGGAGCCTACAGAGCCGTCAGCCAGCCAGGAGCCGCCAGAGCCGTCAGCCAGCCAGGAGCCGCCAGAGCCGTCAGCCAGCCAGGAGCTGCCAGAGCCGTCCTTCACTCCGGAGCTGCCAGAGTCTTCCGCCTGTCCGGCACTGCTGGGGTCTCCTGCCTGTCCGGCGCTGCCGGAATCTCCCGTCCATTCTGGACCCGTGGTGAGGGTCCCCAGTCCGAGGTTGGCGGCGAGGGTCGCCGCTCATAAGAGGCCAGGCGGACAAAAACTATGGTGAAGTGGGGTCCACGTCCCGCGCCAGAGCCGCCACCGCGGACAGACGCCCACCCAGACCCTCCCCTATAGGTTCAGGTTTTTGCAGCCGGAGTCTGCACCTTTGGGGTGGGGGGTACTGTTACGTTCTGACCATAGTTCTGTTATTTTATTATTTGTTTTATTATGGTCAGGGACGGAGTTGGGGTGGGCAGTCGATGTTTGTTTTTCTATGTTGGTTTTTGTGTTCGGCCTAGTATGGTTCTCAATCAGAGGCAGGTGTCATTAGTTGTCTCTGATTGAGAATCATACTTAGGTAGCCTGGGTTTCACTTTTGGTTTGTGGGTGTTTGTTTCTGTGTGAGTGTTTGGGCCACACGGAACTGTTTCGGTTTTGTAGATTTCACGTTTATTATTTTTGTTCCAGTGTTCAGTTGTGTGGTTTTGAATAAATCAATATGGACACTTACCACGCTGCGTTTTGGTCCGATCCTTACTCCTCCTCAGACGAAGAGGAGGAATGTCGTTACACACTGTGTGTGTGCGCGCGTGTGTTTGTATGTGTGTCTGTATCTGTGTCTGTGTGTGTGGGTGGGTGGTCCACAGAGCAGTCTGCTGGTCATAGCTGGCTTCTCTCTCTACCTGGGCAACGTGTTTCCTGCTGCTATGGACTACCTGCGCTGTGCTGCAGGTTCGGTGAGGGGCTCTTAGCTGACTAGAGTCTGAAAAAGGCTGATCCTCATGTCCCAGAGCTATTTGTGCTGTCTATCCAACTTCTATGACGAATAACATAGGAGTTGGCAAGACAGCACAAACACATCTGGTATCAGGCTAGGAATTACCTGATAGTAGCATGAAAATGGTGCCGACGGACAGGGCTGCCGTGCTTCTAGCTGTTAGGAAATGTTGCTGCAATATTTCTATTTATGTGTTATTTCTTACATTATTAGCCCAGGAAATGTTTTGTGTTATTACTTACAGCCGGGAAGAACATCTGGATATCAGAACAGCAGTAACTCACCAGAATTACCAGCATTACGACCAGGAATACGACTTTCCCGAATCGGATCCTTTGTTTGTTTGTAACATACTATCATACTTTGTTTGTAACATCCTTTGTTTGTAACATACTCTGTTTCACGGAAACATGGCTCTCTCTGTATATACTGTCTGAGTTCGTTCAGCCAGTTGGATTCTCAGTTCATGGCGCAGACATGAATACATATCTCTCCGGGAAGAAGAAGGGGGGCGTGGGTTCATGTTTTATGATTAACTACTCATGGTGTGAATGTGATAACATACAGGAACTTAAGTCCTTTTGTTCACCCGACCTAGAATACTTCAATCAAATCAAATGCCAACCATATTATCTTCCAAGAGAATTCTCTTCGGTTATAGTCATAGCCGTGTATATTCCCCCTCAAGCCATTACCACGACGGCCTTCAAATAACTTCAAAGGACTTTATGCAAACTGGTAACCACATATCCTGAGGTCGCATTTATTGTTGCTGGGGATATTAACAAAGCAAATTTGAGGAAAACTTTACCGAAAATCTATCAACACATTGACTAGCGCTGCTAAAACACTCAACCACTGCTACTAGCGCTGCTAAAACACTCAACCACTGCTACTCCAAATTCCGGGATGCCTACAAGAACCTCCCCCGCCCTCCCTTTGGCAACTGAGATCACAGCTCCATTTTGCTCCTCCCTTCCTATAGGCTGAATCTCAAACAGGAGGTACCTGTGGTAAGGACTATTCAACGCTCAGAATCCGCTCTCCAAGATTGTTTTGTTCACGTGGCCTGGGATATGTTCCGGGTAGCCTCTGAGAACAACATAGACAAATACACTGATACGGTGACTGAATTTATCAGGAAGTGTATAGAAGATGTTGTACCTACTATGACTAATAAAACCTGCCCTAACCAGAAACCGTGGATAGATAACAGCATTCGCACAAAACTGAAAGCGCAAACCATCCCATTTAACCATGGCAAGGTGACTGGGAAAATGGACGAATACAAACAGTGTAGTTATTCCCTCCGTAAGGCAAGCAAACAGGGCAAAACGTCAGTATAGAGACAAAGTGGAGTCGGAATTCAACTGCTCAGACACAAGATATATGTGGCAGGGTCTACAGACAATAACGGACTACAAAGGGAAAACCAGCCACGTCGCAGACACCCTTGCTTTCAGACAATCTAAACACCATCTTCACCTGCTTTCAGGATAACACAGCACCACCGACACAGCCCGCTACCAAGGACTATGGGCTCTCCTTCTCCATGGCTGACGTGTGTAAGATATTTAAGCGTGTTAACCCTCGCAAGGCTGCCGACCCAGTTGGCATCCCTAGCCGTGGCCTCAGAGCATGTGCAGACCAGCTGGTGTAGTGGAAATATTGAATCAAATAGTTCTCAGATACTGGAACTTGTCAATTCAAATAGACTTTATTACAAAAGTAACTGTGCAAGCTGAGCAATTCCATGGAACAACTGAATTATCTTGTTACAGACCTCAGGCTTTATAGGTTTCCACCTTCAGAAAACACACATGGTCACTCCTCTCTATGTAAATTATAAACCCCCCTTGTCCTCTATCCACCATTATCTTTCTGTTTCAATTCTTGCTTGTTCATGCCCACATCTGACTTATCTTTGCTCAGTTTAGATTATATTGGTGGCGGCGCCATAGTATTAAAACCTCTTGGTGCACCGATCCCTTTAGCGAGATCATTTTCGTCAACATCCGCTGAATTGCAGAGTGCCAAATTCAAAATAAATTACTAAAAATATTTAATTTTCATGAAATCACAAGTGTAATATACCAAAACACAGTTTAGCTTGTTGTTAATCCACCTGGCGTGTCAGATTTCAAAAAAGCTTTACAGCGAAAGCAAACCAAGCGTTTAAATTAGGACAGCTCTCTCAGCAGACAGAACATTACAAACAGCTGGCAGCAAAGTAGATTGCTTTTCTGACTTTTGTGACCAATCAAATGAATTGCTTACCTTTGATGATCTTCGGATGTTTGCACTCACGAGACTCCCAGTTACACAATAAATGTTTGTTTTGTTCCATAAAGATTATTTTTATACCCAAAAACCTCCATTTGGTTGGCGCGTTTTGTTGAGTAATCCACAGGCTCGTGCAGGTCATGACGGGCAGATGAAAATTCCAAATAGTATCCGTAAAGTTGGTAGAAACATGTCAGACGGTTTTTATAATCAATCCTCAGGTTGTTTTTACAATAAATAATCGATAATATTTCACCCGGTGCGGTAGCCTTTTCAATAGGAGAGAGATAGAAAAGGTCTGCTCCAAGCTGCTCGCGCATGCACAAATCTGGGGAAACACAGCTATCCACTGACACGATGTGATCATTCTCGCTCATTTTTCAGAATAAAAGCCTGCAACTATGTCTAAAGACTGGTCACACCTTGTGGAAGCTATAGGGAAAGGAATCTGGTTGATAACCCATTAAATGGAGGACAGGCTTGCAATGGAACTGTGAAGGACCTCGGGGTTACTCTGGACCCTGATCTCTCTTTTGACGACCATATCAAGACTCTTTCAAGGACAGCTTTTTTCCATCTACGTAACATTGCAAAAATCAGAAACTTTCTGTCCAAAAATGATGCAGAAAAATTAATCCAATAAAATGATGAAATGAAATGATACACCCACACAGACAGTGTGGTGAAGAAGACACACAGTGCCTCCAACATCAGGAGGCTGAAGAGATTTGACTTGGCACCTAAATCCCTCACAAACTTTTACAGATGCATAATTGAGAGCATCCTGTCAGGCTGTATCATCGCCTTGTATGGCAACTGCACCGCCCGCAAACACGTACGCTACGGTCACAAGACGCAGGCCTCCTAATTGTCCCTAGAATTTCTAAGCAAACAGCTGGAGGCAGGGCTTTCTTCTATAGAGCTCTATTTTTAAGGAATGGTCTGCCTACCCATGTGAGAGACGGAGACTCGGTCTCAACCTTTAAGTCTTTACTGAAGACTCATCTCTTCAGTGGGTCATATGATTGAGTGTAGTCTGGCCCAGGAGTGTGAAGGTGAACGGAAAGGCTCTGGAGCAACAAACCTGTAATGGCTTTCTTCCTGGGAAGGAGAGGTGGACCAAAACGCAGCGTGGTTATAGTTCATGGAAATTAATAAGGTAACTCAAACATGAACAGGATACAAAACAATAAATGTGAAAACCGAAACAGCCCTATCTGGTGCAGAAAACACAAAGACAGGAAACAACCACCCACAATATACCCAAATAATATGGCTGCCTATATATGGTTCCCAATCAGAGACAACGATAAACACCTGCCTCTGATTGAGAACCACTCTAGGCAACCATAGACTTACCTAGACAACTAAACTGAACACAACCCCATAAATCTAATAAACCCCTAGACAAGATGAAACACAATAAATCACCCATGTCACACCCTGGCCTAACCAAAATAATAAAGAAAACACAGATAACTAAGGCCAGGGCGTGACAGAACCGCCCTCGCTGTCTCTGCCTGGCCGGTTCGCCTCTTTCCCACTGAGATTCTCTGCCTCTAACCCTAAAATAACCTCTCACCCAACGTCAGCAAAACTAAGGAGCTGATCGTGAACTTCAGAAAACAGCAGAGGAAGCTCCCCATATCCACATCGACGGGACCACAGTGGAGAAGGTGGAAATCTTCAAGTTCCTTGTCATACACATCACTGATAAACTGAAATGATACACCCACACAGACAGTGTGGTGAAGAAGACGCAACAGCGCCTCCAACATCAGGAGGCTGAAGAGATTTGACTTGGCACCTAAATCCCTCACAAACTTTTACAGATGCACAATTGAGAGCATCCTGTCAGGCTGTATCATCGCCTTGTATGGCAACTGCACCGCCCGCAACCACATGGCTCTCCAGAGGGTGGTGCGGTATGCCCAAAGCATCACCGGGGGCAAGCTACCTGCCCTCCAGGACACCTACGGCATCCGATGTCACAGGAAGGCAAAAAAGATAATTCAGGACAACAACCACCCGAGCCACTGGCTGTTCACCCCGCTATCATCCAGAAGGCGAGGTCAGTACAGGTGCATCAAAGCTGGGATCGAGAGACTGAAAAACAACTTCTGTCTCAAGGCCATCAGACTGTTAAATAGCCGTTATTAGCACATTAGAGGCTGCTGCCCTATATACATAGACTTGAAATCCCAGGCCACTTTAATAATGGAACACTAGTCACTATAATAATGTTTACATATTTTGCATTACTCATCTCATATGTATATACTGTATTCCATCCTATTCTACTGTATCTTAGTCTATGTCGCTCTGACATTGCTCGTCCAAATATTTATATATTCTTAATTCCATTCCTTTAGATTGTGTGTTGTTTGATATTACTTGTTCGATATTACTGCACTGTTGGAGATAGAAACATAAGCATTTCGCTACACCTGCAATAACATCTGCTAACAATAGTCACTGCCGTGTATTCCCATTAGTCACTGCCATATATTCCCAATAGTCACTGCCATATATTCCCAATAGTAACTGCTGTGTATTCCCAGTAGTCACTGCCATATATTCCCAATAGTAACTGCTGTGTATTCCCAATAGTCACTGCCATATATTCCCAATAGTAACTGCTGTGTATTCCCAATAGTCACTGCTGTGCATTCCCGATAGTCACGGCCGTGTATTCCCAATAGTAACTGCCGTGTATTCCCAATAGTCACGGCCGTGTATTCCCAATAGTCACTACTGTGTATTCCCAATAGTTACTGCAGTGTCTTCTCAAGTCACTGCCGTGTATTCCCAATAATGATTTCTGTGTATTCCCAATAGTCACTACTGTGTATTCCCAATAGTCACGGCCGTGTATTCCCAATAGTCACTACTGTGTATTCCCAATAGTCACTGCCATGTATTCCCAATAGTAACTGCTGTGTATTCCCGATAGTAACGGCTGTGTATTCCCAATAGTAACTGCCGCGTATTCCCGATAGTCACGGCCGTGTATTCCCAATAGTAACTGCCGTGTATTCCCGATAGTCACGGCCGTGTATTCCCAATAGTCACTGCCGTGTATTCCCAATAGTAACTTTTGTGTATTCCCAATAGTAACTGCCGTGTATTCCCAATAGTAACTGTTGTGTATTCCCAATAGCAACTGCCGTGTATTCCCAATAGTAACTGTTGTGTATTCCCAATAGTCACTGCCTTGTATTCCCAATAGTAACTGTTGTGTATTCCCAATAGTAACTGCCATGTATTCCCAATAGTAACTGTAACTGCCGTGTATTCCCAATAGTAACTGCCGTGTATTCCCAATAGTAACTGTTGTGTATTCCCAATAGCAACTGCCGTGTATTCCCAATAGTAACTGTTGTGTATTCCCAATAGTCACTGCCTTGTATTCCCAATAGTAACTGTTGTGTATTCCCAATAGTCACTGCCGTGTATTCCCAATAGTAATTGTTGTGTATTCCCAATAGTCACTGCCGTGTATTCCCAATAGTAACTGTTGTGTATTCCCAATAGTCACTGCCGTGTATTCCCAATAGTCATTGCCGTGTATTCCCAATAGTCACTGCCTTGTATTCCCGATAGTCACGGCCGTGTATTCCCAATAGCCACTACTGTGTATTCCAAATAGTCACAGCTGTGTATTCCCAATAGTCACTACTGTGTATTCCCAATAGTCACTGCCGTGTATTCCCAATAGTAACTGCTGTGTATTCCCGATAGTAACTGCCGTTTATTCCTAATAGTCATATTGTGTATTCCCAATAGTCACGGCCGTGTATTTCCAAAAGTAACTGCCTTGTATTCCCGATAGTAACTGCCGTTTATTCCCAATAGTCACTACCGTGTATTCCCAATAGTAACTGCCGTGTATTCCCAATAGTAACTGCCGTGTATTCCCAATAGTCACTACCGTGTATTCCCGATAGTAACTGCTGTGTATTCCCAATAGTAACTGCCGTGTATTCCCAATAGTCACTGCCGTGTATTCCCAACAGTAACTGCCGTGTATTCCCAATAGTAACTGCCGTGTATTCCCAATAGTAACTGCCGTGTATTCCCGATAGTCACGGCCGTGTATTCCCAATAGTAACTGCCGTGTATTCCCAATAGTAACTGCCGTGTATTCCCAATAGTAACTGCCGCGTATTCCCAATAGTAACTGCCGCGTATTCCTGATAGTCACGGCCGTGTATTCCCAATAGTAACTGCCGTGTATTCCCGATAGTCACGGCCGTGTATTCCCAATAGTCACTGCCGTGTATTCCCAATAGTAAATGCCGTGTATTCCCGATAGTCACTGCTGTGCATTCCCGATAGTCACGGCCGTGTATTCCCAATAGTCAGTATTCCCAATAGTAACTGTTGTGTATTCCCAATAGTAACTGCCGTGTATTCCCAATAGTAACTGTTGTGTATTCCCAATAGTCACTGCCGTGTATTCCCAATAGTAACTGTTGTGTATTCCCAATAGTAACTGCCATGTATTCCCAATAGTAACTGTTGTGTATTCCCAATAGTCACTGCTGTGTATTCCCAATAGTAACTGTTGTGTATTCCCAATAGTAACTGACGTGTATTCCCAATAGTAACTTTTGTGTATACCCAATAGTCACTGCCATGTATTCCCAATAGTAACTGTTGTGTATTCCCAATAGTAACTGCCGTGTATTCCCAATAGTAACTGCCGTGTATTCCCAATAGTAACTGCCGTGTATTCCCAATAGTAACTGCCGTGTATTCCCGATAGTCACGGCCGTGTATTCCCAATAGTCACTGCCGTGTATTCCCAATAGTAAATGCCGTGTATTCCCGATAGTCACTGCTGTGCATTCCCGATAGTCACGGCCGTGTATTCCCAATAGTCACTGCCGTGTATTCCCAATAGTAACTGTTGTGTATTCCCAATAGTAACTGCCGTGTATTCCCAATAGTAACTGTTGTGTATTCCCAATAGTCACTGCCGTGTATTCCCAATAGTAACTGTTGTGTATTCCCAATAGTAACTGCCATGTATTCCCAATAGTAACTGTTGTGTATTCCCAATAGTCACTGCTGTGTATTCCCAATAGTAACTGTTGTGTATTCCCAATAGTAACTGACGTGTATTCCCAATAGTAACTTTTGTGTATACCCAATAGTCACTGCCATGTATTCCCAATAGTAACTGTTGTGTATTCCCAATAGTAACTGCCGTGTATTCCAAATCAAATCAAATCAAATTTTATTTTCACCACATGGTTAGCAGATGTTAATAACGAAATGCTTGTGCTTCTAGTTCCGACAATGCAGTAATAACGAGCAAGTAATCTAACTAACAATTCAAAAAAAAACTACTGTCTTATACACAGTGTAAGGGGATAAAGAATATGTCCAGAGCAGCATAGGCAAGATAACTACAGTATATACATATGAGATAAGTGTAAACCAAGTGGCATAGTTAAAGTGGCTAGTGATACATGTATTACATAAGGATGCAGTCGATGATATGTACAGTTCAACGTATGCATATGAGATGAACAATGTAGGGTAAGTAACATTATATAAGGTAGCATTGTTTAAAGTGGCTAGTGATATATTTACATAATTTCCAGTCAATTCCCATGATTAAAGTGGCTGGAGTAGAGTCAGTGTCATTGACAGTGTGTTGGCAGTAGCCACTCAATGTTAGTGGTGGCTGTTTAACAGTCTGATGGCCTTGAGATAGAAGCTGTTTTTCAGTCTCTCGGTCCCAGCTTTGATGCACCTGAACTGACCTCGCCTTCTGGATGACAGCGGGGTGAACAGGCAGTGGCTCGGGTGGTTGATGTCCTTGATGATCTTTAGTAGCATCGGGTGGTGTAGGTGTCCTGGAGGGCAGGTAGTTTGCCCCCGGTGATGCGTTGTATACCCTCAGCCTTACGGTTGAGGGCGGTGCAGTTGCCATACCAGGCGGTGATACAGCCCGCCAGGATGCTCTCGATTGTGCATCTGTAGAAGTTTGTGAGTGCTTTTGGTGACAAGCCGAATTTCTTCAGCCTCCTGAGGTTGAAGAGGCGCTGCTGCGCCTTCCTCACGATGCTGTCGTGTGAGTGGACCAATTCAGTTTGTCTGTGATGTGTATGCCGAGGAACTTGCTACCCTCTCCACTACTGTTCCATCGATGTGGATGGGGGGTAGTAACTGCCGTGTATTCCCAATAGTAACTGTTGTGTATTCCCAATAGTCACTGCTGTGCATTCCCGATACTCACGGCTGTGTATTTCCGACAGGTGATAGAGATGATAGTAGGAATCTCAGCTGTGTTTGGCGGTATCATCGCTCTCAACATGGACGTCTTGCTCCCTGGTCCATACCTGTCTGTCATCTTCTTCTGGATCTTAGTGGCTGTAAGGCTGCATGTGTCACCATTGATTCATAAATATTTTGTACCCCGCCACAGACACAAACCTGCTTCCAGACACATCCAGTCTTTTTTCATGATCCAACAGAGAGTCTGGCTGTGACTCAACAATGGGTGAAAGACTGAAACACCTCTATTTTGTTCCCTGTCTCTGCAGTGTTTCCCCAGTGCCATTGCCAGCCATGTCGTAGCAGAATACCCCAACAAGTGTCTGGTGAGTTTTTAAAGCTTATGTATTCTGGACAGGTGTTATGCTCAACCATTTCCTCACTGAATGAAGACTATCTCTCACTCCTCCCCTCTCCCCCTCAGGTGGATATGTTGATTGCCATCAGCAGTGTGACCTCCCCCCTGCTCTTCTCAGCCTCAGGCTTCCTCTCCTGCAGTGAGCTTAGTTTCATTGACCCTGGATGACACTGGGCCAATTGTGCGCCTCCCTATGGGACTCCCAATCACGGCTGGTTGTGATACAGCCTGGATTCGAACCAGGTTGTCTGTAGAGACACCTCTGGCACTGAAATGCAGTGTCTTAGACCGCTGCACAACTAGTGAGCCCATGTGGTGGTATTAACTCAGATATTGAGGGAATCCAATGTTTTGAGAAAGGGACAATCAACATGTTCAAAACGTGTATACTTAAAGACGTCCTCCAGCGATTGTTGAACTTTTACTGTTGAAAAGTGATATCCCAAGTTTTATCAAATGTGTGTTTTTTTGCCAGAGGAAATATAGAGGAGCAATAGACTGGTGTAATGCCATGACTTACCTGGACCACCTATTGACATGTGCCTTTTGTTAAGTAAATCAGGTGTTAAGTGAGGTGAAAATTAGACTGGAGTGCCACTTTAATGACTCTGTGGTTACAACTCAGATGGTGTACCAAAACAATATGTATGTGTGTGTCCCTAGCAATCATATGACATCCTGCTGCTGATTCTGATGGTGTTGCTGCTGGTGCAGGCTGTTCTGACTCTGGCCACCGTAGTGCACTGTGCCTCCTACAAGAGTCAGCTCCGCATGGGGGCTCTAGAGTGGGATGACAGCCAGCAGCTCCCAGCTCTACACTTAGAGGTACATTACAAACGCATTATGTACCTACTGTTTACACAGTCATGCAGATTCACATAGACATGAACTAGGACTGCTGCACACATCAGGCTCTCTCCTCTCTCTCTCTCAAACGCAAACACATGCACGTACACACACACACTTTGAGTTTTGGCAGATGAGATGTTGTGCTCTATGACTAACTGATGTAGAGCCACTGATGCTTAGATAGGTGGTACATCTCTCACATCAGTCTCTCTGGAAATGTCACTGATGCTTAGCTGGTACATCTCTCACATCAGTCTCTCTGGAAATGTCACTGATGCTTAGATAGCTGGTACATCTCTCACATCAGTCTCTCTGGAAATGTCACTGATGCTTAGATAGCTGGTACATCTCTCACATCAGTCTCACTGGAAATGTCACTGATGCTTAGATAGCTGGTACATCTCTCACATCAGTTTCTCTGGAAATGTCACTGATGCTTAGATAACTGGTACATCTCTCACATCAGTCTCTGGAAATGTCACTGATGCTTAGATAGCTGGTACATCTCTCACATCAGTCTCTGGAAATGTCACTGATGCTTAGATAACTGGTACATCTCTCACATCAGTCTCTCTGGAAATGTCACTGATGCTTAGATAGCTGGTACATCTCTCACATCAGTCTCTCTGGAAATGTCACTGATGCTTAGATAGCTGGTACATCTCTCACATCAGTCTCTCTGGAAATGTCACTGATGCTTAGATAGCTGGTACATCTCTCACATCAGTCTCTCTGGAAATGTCACTGATGCTTAGATAGCTGGTACATCTCTCACATCAGTCTCTCTGGAAATGTCACTGATGCTTAGATAGCTGGTACATCTCTCACATCAGTCTCTGGAAATGTCACTGATGCTTAGATAGCTGGTACATCTCTCACATCAGTCTCTCTGGAAATGTCACTGATGCTTAGATAGCTGGTACATCTCTCACATCAGTCTCTCTGGAAATGTCACTGATGCTTAGATAGCTGGTACATCTCTCACATCAGTCTCTCTGGAAATGTCACTGCCGTGTGAGGAGGACTGACGCTTATGTAGCACATGAAGATGTGGGAAACTTACTCCTCAGCATTGTATCCATGTTTACGTCGCTCAAGAACTAGCTTTTGAGTGGCACGACGAGTATAGATGCTTGAGGGAGGATGGTCACGTGTGTTTGTGAAGCAGAGGTCCCAGGTTCGAGGCAAGTACAGTGCATTCGGAAAGTATTCAGACCCATTGACTTTTTCCACATTTGGTTAAGTTACAGCCTTGTTCTAAAATTGATTGAATATATGTTTTTCCACATCAAATCTACACACAATAATCCATAAAGACAAATCAGGTTTTTAGAAATACTTGCAAATGTATTAAAAATAAAAACAGAAATACCTTATTTACATAAGTATTCAGGCCCTTTGCTGTGAGACTTTGAGTTTGACTTTGAAGTTGAGCTCAGATGCATGCTGTTTCCATTGATCATCCATGAGATGTTTCTACAACTTGATTGGAGTCCACCTGTGATAAATTCAATTGATTGAACATGATTTGGAAAGGCACACACCTGTCTATATAAGGTCCCACAGTGGACAGTGCATGTCAGAGCAAAAACCAAGCCATGAGGTCGAAGGACTTGTCCGTAGAGACTTGTCCGTGGAACCACCAAGACTCTTCCTAGAGCTGGCTGCCCGGCCAAACTGAGCAATCAGGGGAGAAGGGCTTTGGTCAGGGAGGTGACCAAGAACCCGATGGTCACTCTGACAGAGCTCCAGAGTTCCTTTGTGGAGAAGGGAGAACCTTCCAGAAGGACAACCATCTCTGCAGCACTCCACCAATCAGGCCTTTATGGTAGAGTGGCCAGACGGAAGCCACTTCTCAGTAAAAAAGGTAGCCCGCTTGGAGTTTGCTAAAAGGCACCTCTAAAGGTCTCTCCGACCATGAGAAACAAGATTCTCTGGTCTGATGAAACCAAGATTGAGCTCTTTGACCTGAATGCCAAGCGTCACTTCTGGAGGAAACCTGACACCATCTCTACAGTGAAACATGTTGGTGGCAGCATCCTGCTGTGGGGATGTTTTTCAGTGGAAGGGACTGGGAGACTAGTCAGGATTGAGGTAAAGATGAATGGAACAAAGTACAGAGAGATCCTTGATGAAATCCTGCTCCATAGCGCTCAGGACCTCAGAAGGTGAACCTTCGCCCCCAGTCTAACAGCACAACAACCCTAAGCACACAGCCAAGACAACACAGGAGTTGCTTCGGGACAAGTCTTTGAATGTCCTTTAGTGACCTAGCCAGAACCTGGACTTGAACCTGATCGAAAAACTCTGGAGAGATCTGAAAATAGTAGTGCAGCAACGCTCCCCATCCAACCTGACAGAGCTTGAGAGGATCTGCAGAGAAGAATGGGAGAAACTCCCCAAATAAAGGTGTGCCAAGCTTGTAGTATCATAGCCAAGAAGACTCGAGGCTGTAATTGCTACCTAAGGTGCTTCAACAAAGTGCTGAGTTAAGGGGTCTGAATACTTATGTATATGTGATATTTCAGTTTGTAATTTTTAATACATTTGCTAAAATTTCTAAAAACCTATTTTTGCTTTGCCATTACGGGGTATTGTAACTATTTAATACATTTTAGAATAAGGCTGTAACGTAACAAAATGTGGAAAAAGACAAGGGGTCTGAATACTTTCCGAATACACTGTATGTGCTGAATCGAGAGGAAGTGGTACTCGCTAAGCAAGCAGCGTGATGTCCTTTACACTTATGACTAAGCCGGTCATTCATGGAGTAACAGTATGTTGTGCAGTGACAACATGCAGACTGCAGTGACAAAAGTCTCTCTATTTTCTATTCCAACCTCTCTCCCTTCTTCCCTCCCTCCAGCTTGCTCTCTCAGCAACAAGCATCCAACGGAACACTGCGGGACTTTGACAAAGACAAGGCCTGGAAGGCGGTCGTGATAGTGGCACACTGAACAGAGGAGGAGGAGAAAGGGGACAAAACAGAAAAGACAGACAGGGGAGAGGAAATCATAAATATCAGGAGTCAGTTTCACTGTGCGATGGAAGACAAGGCGGAAAAGAGATAGTAAGATGAGAAAGTTGGGGCAAAGAGGAGGATGACAAAAGAGTGAGGGAATCGAGAGGAGGGATACAGGATGAAGTGTGTGATGTTATAAGCATTCAAGTCTCTCAGATATAAAATGTTTATACTTGCTAAAACAATCTGTTTACTGTGTACAATATTTCGACCATTGGGAACTCTCATTCCTCTTTGTGTTGTATTTGCAGCTCTGTATTATTTTGGTCTTTGTCTATATGTAGTGAACTTTACGCATAGGACTTTAGGTCTAATTGATATTGACATGAAGATATGTAGAGTTCATTCTGAAAGTATTCAGACCCATTGACTTTTTCCACATTTTGTTACATTACATACTTTTTCTAAAATTGATTAAACCCCCCTCATCAATCTACACACAATACCCCACAATGACAAAGCAAAAACAGGTTTTTAGACATTTTTGCAACAAAAAAAGAAATTTCACATTTACATTAGTATTCAGACCCTTTACTCAGTAGTTTGTTGAAGCACCTTTGGCAGCAATTACAGCCTCGAGTCGAAATGCATCAAGCACACCCATCTCATTGGTGGTGGTGAGATTAGAGATATATCAGTTTAATTTGCAATTGAATGTCATAGCCTCACATTAAAAGTGTATGATGGTGAGTTGAGAACAACATTAGCAATACTGTTAGAATGTTTTACAATTAACTGCAATAGCTCCAATTTAAAAGTTAACATTGACTGTTTATTACATAATTATTTTTCACATGATTAGGGTCTTGAGAATTTTCAGATATCAAAATGGGGTTGTGGACCAAAAAAAGTTTGGGAACCACTGCCTTAACTCTTTTAGCTAAACCTTCCCCTAACCTGAATAATTTAATAATAACCTAACTCCTAACCTTAACCCTAACCCCTGGCTTAGCTAACATTAGCGTTAGCCACCTAGCCACTTAGCTAACATTAGCAACAACAAATTGGAATTCGTAACATAACTTATTATACGAATCGCAATTCATAGCATATTGCACGAATTGTAATTCGTAACATATCATACGAATTGTAATTCATAATTTATCATCCGAAATTAATGATGAACATCCACAAATTATACATTCCATACAAAACGTAATATATAAAACTAAATGGAGTGTCTCCGGTTGCAGCCACAACACATTCAATTGCTTTCTTGATCACCATTGCGATGCAGCAGTGGTGGAGAGGATCCTATATTTGGAAGCAGTTATGAGGAATGGAACCTAACCGGTGAAAACCGGCTAGGAACCTGACCGTAGTCTGAAGCGCGCGCCTTGGCTTGCTTGCTCGCTTGCTATCGATCTGACCTATACGGGAGTCTTGCCAGAAACAGCCAACCTAAACAGCCTAGCTATAGCCAATCGTGAATAACCAGAGGCACCACATCTCTGAGTAAAAACACAGCTGCTGCGGGTGGCGTGATTGGGGGTGAGCGAGTTAAGACAGAGTGTTTATTCCCTGTTTAGCTGCTGGCTGTTCTCCCACTGGGACTTCATGAGTGTGTGTGTGTTTGAGGGAGTGGGGAGTTATAATGCCTACATCACAAGGAAAGATTGATTGATTCACTGTTCCTCTCCTCCTGAAACGCAAGATAGCGACAGCTTCATAGGCTAGCCGAGACTATATGAGGAAATCCTCAGAAGCTTGCTTCAGTGTGCCCAATTTCTTTTTACTGATAATGTAAGACCTTTTATAAACTACATCCAAAGTGTCGAGTTTGTTCCTCCATCTAAAGATCACAACCCATTGTCTGGGTTTTCACAACACAGTCAAATGGACATTTACAACAGGATTTGTCATTTCAATTTGTGCAAGGAGAGAGGAAGCAATGATTTGTTGAATCCTAATGCGTTACCTATCTCACCTCATCTTTGGTTCTGGGGAAAGGAGAGAGACAAAACCGGGAAGGGAGGGTGAGGACTGAGGAGGGGTAAATGCGGAACAAACCGGTGTGCCCGGATACACGCTGTAGCGGCTCGCCCGCACTGCAGTCACTCTTAGCACGCCGAGGATGCACAAGACCTGTGAGTACATTATATTTCCTCCTTGTGTTAAATGGGTGAATTTGAACCCACGGTGGATTCTCGGGCTTGATCTATTTTCCTTATGGATAGACCGTGAATTGTCTGTGCCTGTCACTGATATGGACAGGTGGACTGCAGCTAATACATGTAGCCTATTGAATCTCAAAGAGCTGAAAGTCTAATAAGTGTCCTTACTAAACCCGTTTTAGACTAATACACTCAGATTTTCAGTGCCCAGTCTACATTTTGGGAGCTGTCCACCGCACCAAGTGCTGAATTGGCGTGCACATTCGTTGACTTGCAGCGGAGAGTTTTGTTTTGTGCACCGCTCCTTTGATGTAAGTAGCCAATAGCATGTGGATGACTAGACAACCAACAGTGCGGCATGTTTGAGAATGACTCTTGGACAATTTCACAAGATTAGTAGAGGAAACTCTATCATATGATAGCCTGTATGTAGCATAACCACAATAGCTTTGTTGCTCTGTTATTGTAGCATTTTGTTTAGCAATGGACTTGCATTTGGTGTAACAGTATCCTAACGCTATTGTTTGCACGGTTAACAGTATTTTTAATTTCGCTTAACCTGTCATTTGGGTCCTTGAAAAAGGCAGAGTGAATAGGCGCTATATTGGGGACTGTGCATTGTTGAGGTGAAATTTCACTATTTGCCATGCTCACTTTACAACAGGAGTAGCTAGTTTGGAAGTTTTTGGATGAGTCCAGTCTATAAACTCATGATCACACTCGGAATGGATGCTCATTAATGAGGAGGACCAGTGAGAGTACTTGAAAGGTCACACAGTTCCACTCACAATCCTTCAAACATGTAGCCTACAGTGAATTGTGTTCACCTCTTCAGCAAAAGTGAGTGATTACACCAAGAATGTCTATCTGTGTAACAGGGACAGCCTAAACCAAACGTGGCATACTGTAGTACTGGCAACTGAATGTGGGCATCCCCTTTAAACACGTGTAGCAGGTCCAACTGTGGGGCATAATCTGTTGTTGGACTGGTGCCAAGGGCTCACCACTGCCAGAAGCTGAGTTACTGAAATTAGATATTGTCTCCTACAAGACAAAATCGATTTAAAATTGGCAACTGTTGGTTGTAAACCAGATTTTTGGAACTGTTGGACAGACAATTACACTAATCATCAGGTCATAAATATTAGGATATTGTTTTATGTTAAGGTCATTTTCGTGCCCAAGTAAAGCATGTTCAATAATGAAGGAACACAAATAATACATGTGCTACACAGAAGCGCCTTTCCCAGAATCAAGTAGCCTGAAATGTAAATGAATTGAACAGGCCCTTTCACCTACAGTATGTCTCAGGGCTTTCTCATTGTCTGATCCAAGGATCCCTCAAAGATCTTCAGAGTAGGAAAGGGTGGTCGATTGCTCCAGGGGTGGTTGACAATGTTTCCCCTAGGTACAGATCTGGGACCAGCTTCCCATCCTCCAATCCTATCCTTAACCATTTGTGAGGAAAATGCTAAACTTACCCAAGAACAGCATCTAGGGGAAACTTCACCCTACACGTTATCTATTTACACATAGTCAGTAGTCACTACCTATGACTAATGTTTCATGACTGGTTGCTTGACAAGTTTATATTTAATCTCACAATGATTTATTTATACAACATTTTACAGCAGATGAACTTCAGCCTATTCTACACATCACATCACGTTATTCTCAGATATGCTCCTTTATGATGACAAATGGAGTGTAATGCTCTCAAAAATAATATGAATGATTGGTCTTAGCCAGGGGCAATTTATTGAGGAGGTCATGATGCTAAAAATTCAGTTGGTAGGCAGGATTTCCATCCCTCTATCCCTGCACAATGTAATCCACTCTATGGGCCTGCTTCTGTGTGGCTCAAGGACTATGGATATTTATTCCAGATTGAGAGAGAATGAGAAGAAGCGAGAAAGAGATGGAGAGAAAAAAAGAGATGGAAAGAGAGGGAGAGAGAGCATAAGATGGAGAGAAAGAAAGATGGGAGGGGTGTGTGGGGTGAGCGGGGACAATGTGATCACACTCCTCTCGAAGGACATTCATGTAACCTTCCTGGAGTGTGCATGCAGCAGCAACCCCCTCCTCACTTGCAGAGTGCAGCAGTGCCAATGACACACACACACCTACCATAAAGCAGCATCCCCCTGACAGGTGTCCTGGATTCTGACATTCAAAATCCCCAGGTTTGACAGTGTTCATGAAAGATAATGTCTCACAGCTCCATGGGAAATGGTTTCACTGTAACGCTGAATGAACAGAACATGAGCATAATGTCATATGACTAATGATTACATCACTGATATGAATCGGAATCTAATAATATCGATTGACTCAGCCAGGAATCAAATCATTTTTTGGTACCATGTTTGGAAAAAAAAGGCATGTCCTTGTACTGATCCATAAAAGTTTTTAAAAAGCTTTTTAAGGTCATCATTCTCATCAGAGTGGGTGACTTCGCCCTTCACAGTTCTTGTGTAATCAAAGGCAAATATCCCCCACAGATGTGACCACACTGACCCACTCACTGGAAACTGAGCTCTCACTGCTACTACTGACACAGTAAGCAAAATTACATAGAACATTTGTCTTTTAGACTTCTTTTTCTGACGTTGAAATCAGCTGCATTTTAGGTGCCAAAGTTGAAAACATGCATTTTCCGGATGTCGAAAACAATATTTTACAGGACATCGAAAATACATAATTTCCAGACATCTAAAATATGTATTTTCTGGATGTTGAAATCAGGTGCATTTTAGGTGCTGAATGAAAGGTGAAAAGACGTATTTTCCGTATGTCAAAAAGATTTACAGACATTGAAAATCCATCTTTTTCAGTCATTGATTCTATGTCCAAATTTCTGGAAATACATTCTTTCAAGCCTCTTAATATACTGTAGGAAAGAGGAACCAACTGAAGATTATTGCCCCCATCTGTCACATGCACTTATGCTAGCTTTTCAAAGCATTCCAACCTACAGAATAAACCAACAGACCACTTCAACTACAATAGCATTCTCAGTAGCAGTAAAAAAAAGAAACCTTGCTATGACTGTGATATGTTTTTGTTTATCTAGCTTAGTTACGTAGCTCTGTCTGCTGAATTACCAAAATGTAAAAATAAAAACAAAAACACAAAGCATGCTGGGTATTATCCTAATGAGCTCCTCTCCCAAACAAGTACATATTTGATCTGAACAAATCATAGACCTCTAAGCTATGTTTCACAAGTTTAACATCACAGTACGACACAGTTTAGTACAGTAGAGTACAGTGCGCTACAGTACGGGATAGGATAGCAGTTTTATTCAGGATAGGATAGGATAGAGTTTTATTCAGTAGAGTAGACTACAGTAGAGTATGGTACAGTACAGTACAGTTTAGTTCAGTAGAATACATTAGAGTAAAGTAGGGTTTAATACAGTACACTTTACTGTACTCTACTGTATGTTTATTTACTGTGCACTGTACTCTGCTGTGCTCTATTGTACTGTACCGTGCTGTCCAAAATTGTGAAACATAGATATCTATGATTGGTTCAGATTTGGTTCTGACCAAATCTGAAACAATTATAGACGTTTATGTTTGGGCCAAATATAGGCCGATCTGGATGTCTGTGGACATTGAAATCAAGGCCGGTCCAGATGGAAGTCTGTTTGGTTCAGATTTGGTCCGGTCTGCATTAATTAAAAAAAGACCGGTCCAGACAGTACTAAAGAAAATACATCTAAAAGACATTGCCGTCTGTAAATGCCTAGCGGGGAGTGAGTACAACAGGAATTTAGCTGCATACGGTGATGCAGAACACTGGATAAAGTACCTTTGAGATGGTGTACCTGAGTGGTGTAACTGAGTATGGTGTTGGTTAGAGAGATAATCTCAACCAGATGATTTACTTGAACTAAACTGTTGGATTTATTTTCAGTGTTTACTGAGCTAGTGTTTTGTTATTGCTCTCTATTTTAGAAGAAAAGGCCAACATTTTGCAAGTATATATATAGTATGTTTCTTGACAATCCAACCTGGTCTCAGAGCATTTCGTATTATTCTTATTGTAAATCTGAGACACTCCATTTAGTATGATATGTTACGTTTGGTATGGTTACATAAAACAGACGGTTAGTTAAGGCAAAAAATGAAAGTAGGGTAGTTGGTTGGGGTGGCTGGAAGGGTGTATAACACAAACGTTGAGCAACCTAAAGGTTGCGAGTTCAGATCTCATCACGGACAAAAAATGTTTTTTGCTAAATAGCAACTTTAACTACTTACTACTTTTTAGCTACTTTGCAACTACTTAGCATGTTAGCTAACCCTTCCCCTAACACTAACCCTAACCTTAACTTTTAGCTAACCCTAACATTAACCCTTTAACCTAACTCCTAAACTTAACCCTAAATCCTAGCCTAGCAAACGTTAGCATGCTAGCTAATGTTAGCAACCTAGCCACCTAGCTAGAATTCGTAACATATCATATGTTTAGCAAATTCGTAACATATAGTACATTTTACAAATTCGTAATATATTGTACATTTTGCAAATTCATAACATATAATACGAATTGTAATATAATCACACAAATTAATACATACCATACAAAACTTAATATTACATACTAAATGGAGTGTCTCGGATTTACATTCAGAATAATACGAAATGCTGAGACCAGGTTGGACAATCTGTCTTTTGCAGGAAGATGGAATCGGAGTAGGTATCCCTATTGATCTGGGTATACTATAAATCCATACAAACTCATCCACCGGAGACCACACTCTTTGAGAACCGAGAGAAAGATCATCTATCCTTCCTTTTACCTGACACACTGTGTGTGGACCAAGGCCAGTTAAAGGTGAGAGAGAACAAAAACTCAGAATGTACACAGCACAACTGGAACCCACAGTAAACCACTGACTGAACACAATGTCCTTCCTCTGTGAGGGAAGAGAGAGTCAGAGAGCATCAATCTGGCTGACTCATCGTCAGTGAACATATCCAAGACTGTCCATCAAAACCCAGTTGTTCCTGCTGCGCCATATGACCAGCCCTGGCATTGAGACCGCCAGTCCTGTGTGAGTTGGTGTGTAACAGTGTGAGTGGACGTAGCTAGGAGGAGGGAGGTCCCACTTACAGTCAGTGACGATCCCAATACACCCAAGAGACTGTCAATCACATCAAGACCCAGCCATTACTGACTTTACATAACCACATAACCAGGTCTGGCCTGGAGACAGCCAGTCCTGTGTGTGTGTGTGTGTGTGTGTGTAAGTAGCCCAGTGTGTGTGAGTGGGTGGAGGTATCTAGGAGGAGGGGGTGGCCGTTGTCTTCTCAGGCCGGATGCAGAACATCCTCGAGCAGAACTTAGACATGGCCACGGCTCTGCTGGCGGGAGAGAAGCTGAAGGAGCTGATCCTGCCTGGCTCTTCCCAGGATGAGAAGGGAGGAATGCTGGCCGGCCTTATGGTCCAGCTTAAATTGGAGCTACCATTTGACCGCGTCGTCACCATCGGCACTGTCATCATACCCATCCTGCTCGTCACTCTGGTCTTCACAAGGAACTTTGCAGGTCAGTGGGTCGGCAAGACGGCAGACCTGGCTTCAACTATTATTTGAAATAATATACTTTAGTTGTGCTTGTCTGGGGAAATTGAACCAGTAGAATAGTTGCAAAAGTGCAAACACCGCCCCTTTTGGCACTCCAGTTAGACTAGAGCAAACGCTCAAAATATTTAAAATAGTATTTGAATCCAGGTCTGGCAGACGACCACTAGCGGGGCCTGTGACAGCGCTATGCTGCTGCTGTAAACACCAAACACACACAGCAGGTTGGGAAGGGAACTGTATGTCCTAACGTGTTGTTGTTAACTCACATCACACATCAGCCTGTCACTTTACACTGAACCAGAACACAGATACTAGTAGACAGCTGTAGTAGCTTTGTTATTCATACGATGGCATTGGTATATTTAAAAAACAACAACAAAGGTTTCTCTCACAGACAATGCCCCAACAACATTGGCATTCATAATGTCTAACAGTAGGACATTATCCTGAAGAGTTTACTTGTGCTCTATTGGTGCTTTTCCAGTGAATCTTACCCCCACGCCAGGTTGTCACCAGTGTTTTATGTTAATGTGAGCTCTAAGGTTATTGTGTTTCCATCAGGAGTGTGACACTAAATATTTGTGGTGAGCTGAATCAACAACCTCGGTTTAATTTCATGTTGTGTTGCTGCCATGCTGTGTTGTTGTCTTAGGTCTCTCTTTATGTAGTGTTGTAGTCTCTCTCTTGTCGTGATGTGTGATGCGTGTTTTAATCCCCTCCCAGGAGCTGGAAAAAAAAAGACAACACACACATTGCGACAAGAGAGACACCACAACACTACATAAAGAGAGACCTAAGACAACAACACAGCATGGCAGCAACACAACATGGAGGCAGGAGGCCTTTTGCTAGGCAGTCATTGTAAATAAGAATGCATTCTTAACTGACTTGCCTAGTTAAATAAAGGTAAATAAAAAAAATTAAAAATCATGACTGTTGGTTTATAAGAAGGTGTTAAAGCTCACAGTTCGCCATTGTTTTGTAAATGCAAGCTGAAAAGTACTCAGAGCCTTGCCTGGCTCCAAGTCAGAGCAGGTCCACTGGAGCCGTGGCCAGTGAGACACGGGGGCCGGCCCACGTAGATGGAAACAGAAAAGTCTGAATCTTTTGGGTAAAACACTCTGGTAAATCCTCAGATGAAATGCACCATACGTTTTTTTTATTTTATCAGAATGATAGATCTGGGAAATGTAGGGTTAAGTATGCAGTGCTTTTGGTTTTTGGTGTGAGAGATCAGTTCCGAGATTAGACTGGGATACTGTAGTGAACAGAGAGGAGAGAAAGGAAAGCTCAATGCTGAGTCAGGCTGTCTGCATAGCAGCACCAACCAGCTGTGACTGAGAATTTCACATAGTACCGGGTGGGAAGCACAGGTCCGACAGAGGATGGGATTGAGTGGGAGCCCATCTCTGCACTGCTCCTCTTCAAAACATGGGTTGCCAACTGGACCAATTTGATAGGCCCCACAAACCTCAAGTGCCATGGCAACAACCAAAAACAGCAGTGCAATGTGCACTATATTACATTTATGTACAATACTTATTGTACTGAAGTCATTGGTTTCTACCCTTAATTTGAACAAATTATGTTGGATTTAAGTCTCAGGCCAATACCAAATGAAGGAGCCTACAGGCCAAATATGAACATGTGCAAATTTGAAGAGCAATCACATAAACTTTGTCAAGCCTGAAAAACAGCCCTTTCCTAGACACCGTACCCACCCCAGCCCTCTGACACCTGGCTCAGCGCTTTGCAGGCAGTGTGTAATGTTCTCATGCTCAGTTCAACAATCATTAAATGAAAGTCACAAGTGCACCTCGGGGCCAGATGCACCCTTGAACCTACCAGACCTTGTCAGTCGACCGTCGAATGGCCTTGCTGCTACCATACTCAAGCATAACAGGGAACGAATGAATGGAATACAGGTGTGGCTTGAAGTGCTGCCTCCTTCTCAGTCTCCTCTCCAGATGGTTTTATACCATGAATCAGCACTTCCAGAAAGTAATGAAATCTGAGAAGTCTTCTGACACAAATTGATTAAATTAATCAATGGTATTTCCCCCACATAGGAAACATCTATAAAATCAACATTATATCAAAGACTGGCTGTTAGAGGAAAGTTTGACAATTCGTTTTAAAAAAAATTCACTTACTGTAAATAGATAACAAACATCCATTACCCTCAGTTGTAATGTCAGATTATGAGGCTAACTCTCTCCTTCTTTTCCCCTCTCAGAGGAGTCAATCTACTGCTACACGCCTCACAACTTCACCCGTGACCAGGCCCTGTACGCACGAGGCTACTGCTGGACAGAGCTGCGTGACGCCGTTCCCGGGGTGGAGCCTGACCTTCGACCTTCGCTGTTTGAGCACAAGTTCCTACCTTACGCCCTGCTGGCCTTCGCCGGCATCATGTACATCCCTGCTTTGGGCTGGGAGTTCATGGCCTCCACAAGACTTACCTCCGAGCTCAACTTCCTGCTTCACGAGATCGACAACTGCTACCACCGGGCTGCCGAGGGCCGGGCCCCTAAGATCGAGAAGCAGATCCAGTCCAAAGGACCAGGCATCACGGAGAAAGAGAGACGAGAGATCATCGAGAATGCGGAGAAGGAGAAGAGCCCCGAGCAGAACCTGTTTGAGAAGTACTTGGAGAGACGAGGACAGAGCAACTTTCTGGCCAAGCTGTACCTTGCGCGCCACTTGGCCATCATGTGCCTCAGCTCCATCCCCATCTCCTACCTGAGCGCCTACTGGCACCGCCAGCGCCAGAACGAGTTCAGCTGTGCCCTGGGGGAGCCTCCAGACTCCAGCAGCATCCCTGAGCTGAGGCTCAGCGTCAACTGCAAACTGCCAGCCGTGCAGCTGCAGCGCATTATGGCCGCCGTAGACATTGCCCTGCTGAGCACCATGAACCTTGTCATCCTGGTCAACTTGCTGCACCTGTTCGTGGTGCGGAAGTCCAACTTCGTGTTCGACAAACTGCACAAGGTCGGCATCAAGACGCGGCGACGCTGGCAGAAGTCTCAGTTCTGTGACATCAACATCTTGGCCATGTTCTGTAACGAGAACCGCGACCACATCAAGTCACTCAACCGCCTTGACTTTATCACCAATGAGAGCGACCTCATGTATGACAATGTGGTGAGGCAGCTGCTGGCCGCCCTGGCCCAGTCTAACCACGACGCTACACCCTCTGTGAGGGACTCAGGCATCCAGACCCTAGACCCCAACATGGACCCCTCTCTCTTGGGAGTGGGGGAGCTGGGAGGGGAGCCGCTGGTCATCAAACGACCACGCAAGAAGATGAAGTGGATCCCCAGCTCCAACCCCCTCCCCCAGCCTTTTAAGGTAGGTCCCCATGCATAGGCGGCCTAAATGCTGCCTGCCACAGGTTTGCCTACACATCACTGTTACCATGGTTACACCATGGATATTCAATCTGAAAGAAGTCTGCCTAAAAGATAAAGTCTACAAGTCAGAATGTTGAATAAAACTATATTTACACTTACTTTACCGGTTATCCGTGCTGTTGGTGCTTTTGACGGTAGGAGGTGGAGGATCCACAGGGAAGTGTTGTTTACCTGACTTTTTGTGGTTCTGTCACTTGCATTTTCAATCTCCTAATGCATTTTGCATGATGTGCAACATGTAAACAATAGCCAAATGTACCGAACATAGTCAATCGAACAATGTTTCCTTGCAATCAGATGGAAGCGTTTGTGAAATTTGACAGCTGATTGTGTGGGACAACATTCACTCTGTGGTTCGGTTAGACTTGGCCATATTGTGCAAGTGTTTGTCACATGCAAAAAATAAAACATGATATACAGACCAGTGTACTGAAGGTCGGGTTGATAACACTTCCCTGTGGATATTTTGTCTCAGATTACCTCCGACATAGGGACAAACTCAGCGGACAATAGGTAAAGTAAGTTGAAATGAAGTTTGTTCAACATTCTGACTTGTAATGGGACTGTTTGTGAATGCTGAGCCTACATGTTAGAGACGAGACTAAATATTTCACTCTCTGATGAAAAGAGGGTAGCCACGGGTTCGCGCCCAGGCTCTGTCGTAACCGGCCGCGACCGGGAGGTCCGTGGGGCGACGCACAATTGGCCTAGCGTCGTCCGGGTTAGGGAGGGCTTGGTCGGTAGGGATGTCCTTGTCTCATCGCGCACCAGCGACTCCTGTGGCGGGCTGGGCGCAGTGCGCGCTAACCAAGGTTGCCAGGTGCATTGGTGCGGCTGGCTTCCGGGTTGGATGCGCGCTGTGTTAAGAAGCAGTACGGCTGGTTGGGTTGTGTATCGGAGGACGCATGACTTTCAACCTTCGTCTCTCCCGAGCCCGTACGGGAGTTGTAGCGATGAGACAAGATAGTAGCTACTACAACAATTGGATACCATGAAATTGGGGAGAAAAAGGGGTAAAATTCAACAACAAAAAAACAAACAAAAAAAGGGGTAGCCACAGGTCTGCATATTCTGGCCAATTATCATGGGCTGGAAATGCGATATGTTTGTCTAAAGCTGAATTACACATAGTAGGCTAAGTCTATTGTTGTTATGACTAATTACCACCAATGAAAAAAGGATATTCCTGATTTCCAACCCAAATTAACTGATATTGATTCATCTTCTCACACTAAAAAAACCAACCTGTGGATTTCCTTCCGATTAATGCCTTAGGATATTCATCTAAATTAATATGCAATAAAATAGTCTTCACCCACTGTGCTGAAAAACCAAAGCACCTGTCACGTGTGCTCCCTCTCAGGCCTCTAGGTCACCAGGCCGCTCGTTATGGTGCACACCTGTCACCATCGTTACGCGCACCTGCGTGTCATCAGACTCACCTGGACTCCATCAATTCCCTGATTACCTTCCCTATATACAGTGGGGCAAAAAAAAAGTATTTAGTCAGCCACCAATTGTGCAAGTTCTCCCACTTAAAAAGATGAGAGAGGCCTGTAATTTTCATCATAGGTACACTTCAACTACGACAGGCAAAATGAAGAGAAAATAATACAGAAAATCACATTGTAGGATTTTTAATGAATTTATTTGCAGATTATGGTGGAAAATAAGTATCCTTGTTGATTATTGTTCCATGTCCATTGGTCTTGTGAGTACCTGTGCTCTGTTGTGTCGGCTTGCGTGTTACTGTGTTAATGTGCACTTGTTATTACGGGTCTCTTCCCATGTCTTGTTATTACGGGTCTCGTCCCGTGTCTTGTTATTACGGGTCTCGTCCCGTGTCTTGTTATTACGGGTCTCGTCCCGTGTCTTGTTATTACGGGTCTCGTCCCGTGTCTTGTTATTACGGGTCTCGTCCCATCCCGTGTCTTGTTATTACGGGTCTCGTCCCATCCCGTGTCTTGTTATTACGGGTCTCGTCCCATCCCATGTCTTGTTATTACGGGTCTCGTCCCATCCCGTGTCTTGTTATTACGGGTCTCGTCCCATCCCGTGTCTTGTTATTACGGGTCTCGTCCCATCCCGTGTCTTGTTATTACGGGTCTCGTCCCATCCCGTGTCTTGTTATTACGGGTCTCGTCCCATCCCATGTCTTGTTATTACGGGTCTCGGGTCTCGTCCCATCCCATGTCTTGTTATTACGGGTCTCGTCCCATCCCATGTCTTGTTATTTATTACGGGTCCCGTCCCATCCCGTGTCTTGTTATTACGGGTCTCGTCCCATCCCGTGTCTTGTTATTACGGGTCTCGTCCCATCCCATGTCTTGTTATTACGGGTCTCGTCCCATCCCGTGTCTTGTTATACGGGTCTCGTCCCATCCCGTGTCTTGTTATTACGGGTCTCGTCCCATCCCATGTCTTGTTATTACAGGTCTCGTCACGTGTCTTGTTATTACGGGTCTCGGCCAGTGTATTTATTAGAGGTTTACACCTCGCTCTTTGTTTGGGTTACAGCCTTGTGATATATATATATACACACACACACACACGTGTTTGTTTTGGGCTTCATCCCCATCATGTTCATGATGTACTCTATTTTGGGTAGAGAAAAAAATAATAATTGTATTCCTGCGCCTGTCTCCTATCATACAACGTAAAAGGATCGTTCACTTTTTAAGTTTGAGCTTTTTTGCAAATTATCTAGGGTGTTGTTTCATCCCAACCATTTAAGTTTGTTAAAACCAGAGGTAATCCTTAGTAAGTCGGAAAAAACACTTGGTAAAATAAGCTAAAACTTCACAAAAGTGAACTATCCCTTCAATAATCGAATTCTGCTTTGGATAATTGTGCTAACTGTCCATGTCTGTCCATGGTGAAGGAACCTCTGACAATGACGCGTTTGGAGAACAGCACTAAGACTGAGAAGCCCAAACCGGTGAGGAGGAAACCAGTTGCAGAGAACTATGTTGCTCCATTAAGCAAGAGCACACAGTACCCACCCTCTGCCAAAGGTACCATACTGAGAGTAGTGACATTACTGTAGAAATTATGGTAATAGAAAGTTTAGTAGGCTAATATACATTTTATGGTTACTCAGAATTTTGATATATTTCTCTATTTTGGATATTTGACTAAAACTGCTTTTGCATAGAAAAGTGCTTCAGGAATGCCACAAACTGTAAATAAAGTTGTGCAACTCATGCACAATTTGGTCCTGCTATTGTGTTCTATCCTCCTTACCATATCTGTTGAATGCCCGACTGTAGATATGAGCGCAATGGAGAAAAAGCACAGTCGCAACTTTACCCTGGATGTCCACCCATACATGCTGACCATCCGTAAGCCCACCAAGGTAGAGACAGTCAGCACAGAGCCTCTGCCCCCTGACCACACCCTGGACTCTGTGTTCATCGAGGGCACACACACCATCGTCCATGTTTCTGCTTCTATCACAGGTAAGATTCCTCCTGAGATGAGGCATGGCAATCTATCACCAAGGCAACAAACCTTATTCTATATATTCCTGTCTCCCCTGATACTTTTTGGCATTTTTGAGAAAGGAAAGAAAGGAGAGAACTGAGAAAAAGCCAACTCTAACAGAATGCTTAACCTAATGCAATGGTGACCCAGAGTTTTGCATGACCACTTTGTCTTTATAAACTACAAGTAGGCTATAACTAGAGTCTAAAAATGTTCCTGGTTAGGTCATGTGGTCAGGAAAAAACTATGGGCCTGTGTACAATACCATTGTTTTCTCTTTCTCTCCCTCTTCAGAAAAGAAAGATTGCACCCCAGAGTCCACCAACACGGTCTTCTCTACAATGACAGTCCCCACTAGTATCTATCTGAACGGTGCCACTCCCAGCCCCCACCCACCCTCCCTCGCTGAATGCCACCCTACAGAGTCCCTCATCGAACAAGAGGAGCCCGAAGCCCAGCCTGCAGTCTTTACTCGGATCCCTTCCCACCAGCTTCTAAGTATGCACCAGATACTCAGTATGGAGGAAGAGGGAGCTGGAGGCCAGGGGGCCAGACTGACTGAGAGACCCGTGGGGGAACTAATCGCTGCTGGGGAGTGCTGAGGAGGAGACACACATGTTTGGGGACATATTTTGAGGGCGGCACACAGCAACATATACTCACCACTTCCATGCCAATCACTGTCTGCCTATAGAAAAAAAAACCTTGTCCTCCTGACCACACAGTTGTGCTGTGCTCACAACGCACCTCTTCTCTGGTGAAGGGACTGAGTGAGGGTGCCGATGGTGCTGAACCATCATTTTTTGATATAGATTTAACAAGATGCAGCAAAAGAGAGGATACTGGTTCAATGTGTGCTAATCAACCCTGTCATCTGATGTAACTCTCTCAGCACTTGATTTGTCCAGGATGGGAAGCAAGGAGACTTTGTTGAAATGCAGACAGCATTTGTTGCTCATATCCTTGACTTGGAGAGGAAGCAGCTCATATTACAAAAGCTAGGAAAGAGAAAAGGGAAGGTGGAATGCTTTTTACACACATTTTAGTAAAGCACACCATGTAAAAGACTGCTTTTACCTACAGTTAAATTCTGAAAACATGTTGATAAAAACATTACTATCATTGCTTATTGTCCCTCTATCCAAGTATACTGAGAGCCCATGCAATACGTTTAAAAATCTGCACTGCAATATATGCAAAAGAATATGCAATAATGTATACACTTCCAACTTAGAAGACATTTTACATACTGTAAATCATCTATAGACTCTGTAGCCCTATGTCAGTTGTGGTGTGCTTCACACATAAATGTTCAATTAGTTAATCAGTGTCATTTGACCACACAGAGGACAGAGGAGGCGAAGTGAGAATGCACCTACCTTACTGAAGATTGGGCTCAGATGTTGCAATCTGTAACTTTAATTTTCCCAGTGGCACACACCTATCCAAGAAGTGAAACAAAAACAAATGGTTACATTCGTTTTAGTTCCTCTTTAGTTTACAAACAAGTGCAGGGGCAGTACTTTTGAGTGGTAATGAAAGTTACAGATGGCAACTTTAATGGGTTCCTCTCACACCACTAGTGCACTTATTATGTGAGGTTGATTGATCCATCCAATAAGGAAGTCATATAATAGATTTTCTTGTGTAAAATACATGTCAGAAACACCTCCACTTTAATGAATATAGGCAAGAATATGCATAATAATTTTTTGCCAACATTTTGCATTCAAGTTCCATTCATCTTCTTGCTATGGATCTACAAATTTGTTCCAACCTTGCCACCTCTCAATGTCAGTGTTTGTCCCTATATGTGCCCTAATTACTGTGATAGTTACTCTGAACTGTTGAGCTGTCAAAGTACAGTCGTCTTTACACCAGCACTGCATTTCAACTGAAACCTGGACACATTTGGGGACATTACAGTCACCCCCAGCTGGACATTGCAGTCACTTCTTGTGAAAGTTTTGAAGAATAAGTGAAGTGATACGTAGATAAAGAAAACATTTGACACAATGAAATATACAGCATCTGAATGCTTTGCTTTTGACTGTCCTACCATTTCACCATAGCCATAGGCCTGCCTTGCCACGTGCCACCACATTGAGAGCAACAGCACCCCATCTCAGTAACACTTTGTCATCATGCTGTCTCATTACTCACCAAAGACAATGAAATTAACGAATGAAAAGTACAGTACTGTAGTTAGTAGAATTGTTATCAGGATATAAAAGCACCTTCCACCAGGTATGATGCCATAGACAGGGGGATATGTGTAGCAAACAACCACCATCAACCGTATGTCTGAGCAATTGGTAGCCAAAACTGAGCAGTGATGGCAGACCAATCTACAACAAGCAGGTATTTTTCATGAACACACTATGAGGATTCCTCTATGCTGTGAATCTGTCATCTTGGGCAATAAAACATGTATAAAAGGGCATGTAAAAAGGATTAGAAAGCCTATAATATTACTTAACCTACCAGTGAGATATAGGGTAAGTGTATGTGGCAATGTAAAGTTGACCTTCCAATTAGATTGATGGTTGTGATGTTCACAGTCTAAAATCCACTAAATGCATGGTTTGGGAAACTACCTGCCTGGGTAGGCTACCTTAGAAATATTATTCAGCAGATGCAATCTGAAGGGTGCTTGTCTGGCAATTTTTTAGATGACAAAAAAAATACATTTAATTTCATGATCTGTGGTTGGCACACTATCCCCTTGATGTACTCAGCACACTAATGCATCCAAAGGCACTTTAAATATGACATGTAGCACAAGTTTATGAGTGTGAGCATGTTGATAGAGCAGCGCTCCTCCTCATGCTTTCTTTGGGGTTGGGGACCTCAGATTGGGGAAAGAAACGGTTTTGTTCCTGAAGGCTCTGTCTTGGTAGACTGCCTACATTCCCTGCCTGGGTACAGATCTAGGAACAGTTTATCCACCCCAAATCCTAGTCCCAGTAAAACAGAGGAAAGACAGTGTAACTTGATCCTGCTCTTTCTTAAGGTGGGTGGTGTTTCTCTGGTGAAATAAGAGTTGTGGGGAGTTATAAAATGTAGTCATGAGTAACACTTTACACTTTACACTTTAAAAAAAATAAAAGTTGAACATGAGTTCTTTCTATACATGTTTCTGTAATTAATAGCATATGCATGAAAATAGATAAAATATAAAATAATACACAATAATAAGAACTATAAGCATATTTCCACCACAAACTACAAGTACCAGAAGGCAACGACAACAGACGAGTCACAGTCTGACTGAGTATGGGTGAGAGCACACAGGTTGGCTAGCCTGTAAGTTTGCATTCCTATTTATTATATTAACGTAGCTTTAATATTGTAAACTAATATACACCTCATAACAAAGGAGTTAGCCAGCTATCAGATATGCCAGCTAGCTAGCTTGTCAAACTTGCTAACACCCTAAATTAATACTGTTACTCATTTCTGTGAGTAAATGTGTCACTAGAAGCTAGCTATCTAGCTAGTAAGTGTGAAACCATTAACTAACGTGACTTGCTAGCCAGCAAAATAGCTAGCTGTCAACAATTGTGTCAACAAACTGTTTATGAAGATGATGTAGCTAAATCTTGCATGAAGTAGCTACATGCAGTTTCGTAGCAGGAAATAGCTATTTTTTAGTCATGATGAAAGTATGGTTGGGCGGTATCCAGATATTCATATCGTCATACCATCCCGCTCTCATACCGGGATATACGGTATTACCGGCGTAGTACACAAGGGGGTGCCAACAAACACAAAACAGACCAGTGGGCGTTTATAACCAGAATGCTAACAAAATGAGCACATTTCGATGGAGGGCTGCTAGCTCCGAATATGCTAATGAGAGCCTATATGCCATTTATCAGATTAAAATAAACTAATTGCAAAGACAGGCAATCCAGCTCATAAAGTTATACATATATAGGTAGGAGCTACCGAATGTCATTTTTGGTGAGTTTGGACATTTACAAGGGAATGTGAACGAGATGCATTGTGCAAATGAATAATGTTTTTATGCATGCTTGTCTGAAGGAAGAACATTACTGGCTCTGGAGCAGTATGTGTAGGATACATGCTGTGTGGAGTCTGGAGTCGCTAGGGCAACGGGCCTACATGCTCTGCTTGGAGAAGAGGGGAGAGGAGAACAGAGAGGAGAAAAAAATGCAAGGAAATCAAGATAGTGGCAGCTCTACAAATAACTTATCCAATGGGCTTTGACCTTCCAAACAAGGCAGAAGGCTAACACAAAGCCCCTCCTCTCCCCTGTAACTATTCCCTAGGTCATTGCTGTAAATGAGAATGTGTTCACAGTCAACTTACCTGGTAAAATAAGGATAAAATAAAAATATATATTAAAAAAATTATGCTGTGCCAACTTATTAATTCAGCCACTCACTTAGATTCACTAGCAAGTTAAACTTAGGGGGTCGCGTTAATGCAGGAAAAAAAGATAAAACGCATAACAAATATCTTGCTGCGTTTTGTAAACACAGATGTAAAATACGTCTTATTTCTGCTCGGCATCAGACTAATTTCGTGCTTCAGTTGCACTTCTCTAATCAGATGAGAATTCACAAAAGAGCATTCTATCAGCAGACCATACTCTGACTGATATGCAGCTACTTTCCTCCAGTACTTTTACAGCCTACTTTTCTTGGAAAAATGCAAGATTAACTTAAGCAAAACATTAGGAAATGTAGCTGGCTACATTCTTTCTATGGTAAACATTAGAAATATGATGGTAATGCATCGTTTTTCCAAAACATACCTTTTTCATTGTTAGCTTATTTACTTGTGTGGCTGCCAAAAAGCTTTGCACATAAGCTGTTTTCTGACGAATATGTTACATGAATGTATTTTCTGTGAAGGAAAACTATAGTTGCACATCGCTGATCACTCTATTTAAGCAAAAAAAAAAAACTTGACTTTCAATTATAAAACTCGATCCCCCACAGCTGGACTCACCTGCTCCTCCCACTTTCTCCCTTTGTGCTGTTTACAAACAAACATTGTTACTGGCTCAACTTGTCACGTCCTTGGAAATGAGCGGACCAAGGCGCAGCGCGAGTATAGTTCGACATATTTAAGTGAAACTAACAAAATAAAATAAAAAACTTACAAAGACCGTGAGGACGTAGTGCCCAAAAACACTAACAAACAATCAATATCCCACAGACACAGGTGGGAAAAATGCTACCAAAATATGATCCCCAATTAGAGGCAACGATTACCAGCTGCCTCTAATTGGGAACCAAACTAAAACACCAACATAGATATTTTAAACTAGAACACCCCCTCGTCATGCCCTGACCTACTACACCATAGAGAAACAAGGGCTCTCTATGATCAGGCCTTGGAGCTGGGCTGGTCGCCATGTCTGGACTAGACACCGGCGCAGAGGAGGGTTCCTGCCATGGAGCTGGACTGGATGCCGTGCTTGGACTGGACATCGGCGCAGAGGAAGGCTCCTGCCATGGAGCAGGACTGGACGCCATGCCTGGACTGGGCGCAGAGGAAGGCTCCAGCCTTGGAGCGGGACTAGACGCCGTGCCTGGACTGGGCGCCGGCGCAGAGGAATGCTCCGGCCTTGGAGCGGGACTAGACGCCGTGCCTGGATTGGGTGCCAGCGCAGAGGAAGGCTCCAGCTTTGGAGCGGGACTGGACATCGGCGCAGAGGAAGGCTCCTGCCATGGAACGGGACTGGACGCCGGACTCTTTGGACCGTCGCCGGAAGCTCCTTCATTGTAGGCCTTCATTGTAAATAAGAATTTGTTCTTAACTGACTTGCCTAGTTAAATAAAAATTATTTAAAAAAAATTGGGTAGTTCTTCCATTCTTCTCTGCAGATCCTTTCAAGCTATGTCTGGTTGGATGGGGAGCAATTGCTGCACAGCTATTTTCAAGTCTCTTCAGAGATGTTTGATCGGTTTCAAGTCTGGGCTCTGGCTGGGCCACTCAAGGACATTCAGCCACTTGTCCCAAAGCCACTCTTGAGTTGCCTTGGCTGTGTGCTTAGGGTCGTTGTCCTGTTGGAAGGTGAACCTTCGCCCAAGTCTGAGGTCCTGAGCACTCTGGAGCAGGATTTCATCAAGGATCTCTCTGTACTTTGCTTCATTCATCTTACCCTTCGATCCTGACTAGTCTCCCAGTCCCTGCCACCGAAAAACATCCCCACAGCACGATGCTGCCACCACGATGCTTCACCGTAGGGATTTCATTAGCCAGGTGATTAGCGTTGCCTGACTTCCTCCAGGCGTGACACTTGGTATTCAGGCCAAAGAGTTAAATCTTGGTTTCATCAGACCATAGAATCTTGTTTCTCATGGTCTGAGAGTCCTTTAGGTGCCTTTTGGCAAACCATAAGCAGGCTGTCATGTGCCTTTTACCGAGGAGTGGCTTCCATCTGGCCACTCTACCAAACAGTTCTGATTGGTGGAGTGCTGCAGAGATGGTTGTCCTTCTGGAAGGTTCTCCCTTCTCCACAGAGGAACTCTGGAGCTCTGTCAGAGTGACCATCTGGTTCTTGGTCACTTCCCTGATCAAGGCCCTTCTCCTCCGATTGCTCAGTTTGGCTGGGCGACCAGCTCTAGGAAGTGTCTTGGTGGTTCCAAATGTATTCGATTTAAGAATAATGGAAGCCACTGTGTTCTTGGGAACCTTCAATGCTGCAGAAAGGATTTGGTAACCTTCCCCAGATCTGTACCTCGACCCAAACCTGTCTCGGAGCTCTACAGACAATTCCGTCAACCTCATGGCCTGGTTTTTGCTCTGACATGCACTGTCAACTGTGGGACCTTATATAGACAGGTGTGTGCCTTTCCAAATAATGTCCAATCAATTGAATTTACCACAGGTGGACTCCAATCATGTTGTTGAAACATCTCAAGGATGATCAATGGAAACAGTATGCTCCTGAGCTCAATTTTGTCTCATAGCAAAGGGTCTGAGTACTTATGTAAATAAGGCATTTCTGTTTTTCAGGTTTAATAAATTTGCAAACATTTCTAAAAACCTGTTTTTGCATTGTCATTATGGGGTATTGTTTGTAGATTGCTGAGTTTTTTACATTTATTTGATCAATTTTAGAACAAGACTGTAACATAACAAAATGTTGAAAAAGTGAAGGGATCTGAATACTTTCCGAAGTTATGTAAGTATGATACATGACCGAAAGTATGTGGACAGCTGCTTGTCAAACATCGCATTCCAAGTCATGGGCATGAATATGGAGTTGGTCCCCCGTTTGCTGCTATAATCTCTACTCTTCTGGGAAGGCTTTCCACTAGATGTTGGAACATGTCTGCTGGGACTTGCTTCCATTCAGCCACAAGAGCATTAGTGAGGTTGGGCACTGATGTTGGGCGATTAGGCCTGGCTCGCAGCATTCCAATTCATCCCAAATGTGTTCAATGGGGTTGAGGTCAGGACTCTGTGCAGGACAGTCAAGTTCTTCCACACCGATATCTACAAACCATTTATGTATCAACCTCACTTTGTGCATTGGGGCATTGTCATGCTGAAACAGGGAAAGGTTCTTTCCCAAACTGTTGCCACAAAGTTGGAAGCACAGAATAGTTTAGAATGTCATTGTATGCTGTAGCGTTAAGATTCCCTTCAATGGGGCATATCCACTAACCATGAACTACTGCCCCAAACTATTATTCCTCCTCCACCAGCACTATGCATTGGGGAAGCAGTATGCATTTGGACAGGGAAAACCCAGATTCTTCCTTCGGACTGCCAGATGGTGAAGCGTGATTCATCATTCCAGAGAAGACATTTCCACTGCTCCAGAGTCCAATGGCAGGGAGCTTTACACCACTCCAGCCGACGCTTGACATTGTCCATGGTGATCCTAGGCTTGTGTGCAGCTGCTCATCCATGGAAACCCATTTCATGAAGCTCCCGACAACAGTTATTATGCTGACGTTGCTTCCAGAGGCAGTTTGGAACTTGGTAGTGAGTGTTGCAACCGACCGAGGACAGGCGATCTTTTCACGCTACGTGCTTCAGTGGTCCCGTTCTGTGAGCTTGTGTGGCCTACCACTTAGCGGCTGTGCCATTGTTGCTCCACTTCACAATAACAGCACTTACAGTTGAACGAGGCAGCTCTAGCAGGGCAGAAATTTAACAAACTGACATGTTGAAAAGGTGACACCCTATGACGGTGCCATGCTAAAAGTTATTGAGCTCCTCAAGTAAGGCAATTCTACTGCCAATGTTTGTCTATGGAGATTGCATGGATGTGTGCTCAATCTTTTTACACCTGTCAGCAAAGGGTGTGGCTGAAATAGCCAAATCAACTCATTTGAAGGGGTGTCCACATACTTTTGTATATACAGTATAGTGTATGTAACTGACTACACTTTAGTTTCCCACTGTTGTGGTAAAGTTCTCTCCCCAGCCAAGAGACAAGATTTTAGTAACTAGTTTTAGTGGTGCTATGCCTACACAGACAGTCAAGTGCCTCCTTTACTGTGTAAAGGGCTCATAGTACATTTGAGGACAGTAAACCCAGGGAATAGGCTATTTCAGTTGTTATAGTGACTACATCTCTCTTCTGGGCACACAATTTACTGTTCCTCAAGGCATAAACTGATCTGTTCTGGTTGGCGTTACACACAACCAGCCATACTGGTGGATACAGACAGAACAATCTAATGCTTAGACGTGTGTTATAAATACCTGTACTGTTGAAGTCAATGCCCAGCTCAAATTTGTACTGGTATTTTAAGTGAACTCTCATGATTACATTTTTTCAAAGAACTGCATGTCAGCAGGTTAGTTGTGTGTATTGGTTGGACTTGGAAGGGTAAAATACCATAACACCAACATGTGTTACATACTTAATTTAAAAGGGCTAATGTTTGATATTTTTTTCATGATGGAGATGCTGAAGCAAGCAATGCATTTTAAATGGGAACATTTTTTATGCTTCCGGAGTGATGGGTCACACTGGACATGATGAGAAAATATGCCATTTGTACAACAAGCCATCAATGAACTCTCTCTGTACAGGAACATCTGACATCCAGATTAAATGACTCTAATCTAAAACGTGCATGATTCTATAACCGTAATCCCTAGGAATTAATGGGTTAATTTAGGGGATTCTGTTGGACTGGATTGAGAGCTGTGGTTGTTCATCTCTATCTGTCCCCCATTGTTCTGTGTCTTCCTGTCTCTGTCTGAATGTCTCTGTTCGTACATACTGCATGTCTGGGTGTGCTGTATGCATATTGGGTAAGACTCTCAGACAACAGGTTGTGGATTCTGTGTATGTGTGAATAACGTTTTTTCTCAGATGGTCTGTATGCCCACCCTCACTGCAGTAGTTTCACTGTAAACAAGCCAAATATTGAAGCCTGAATTATGCATTGAACTATAAAAACTTTAAAATAAAATATATGTTTTATTTTTAAAAAATCATTCTATTTGTACTTATTCTGTCATTTTATCTAACATCTCTCATTAATTTAGACATTTAAGGATTCCTTGGCTGCCATCAGGCTGCCATGGCCAATGCACAAGTCTTAGTTCCGTCTCGTATAGTTTCCGGTAGGACCAATAATAGAGTAGCAAACCATTTCTGACAAACATCCGTAGTGCAGACCTGTGATAGCGTCGTATCTTGGAGGTGTGAATGAGGTCTCTGCTGAGTTTAAACAGACCTACCGGCTTTAGTTGGATGACTTCTTTAAAACTTCGTCTGGCACGATCAAATTTTCTTCGCTCTGGTATTGTCGTCGTGGTTAGATACTTCTCCGCTGTTGTTATGGACGACATGGGTCTGGCGGTCAGTCGTTCACCGCTCGAACGCCTCGAATTTGACAATGTCGCACTCAAGAAACTTCCACTGGATATATCAGAAGAACCTGGTCCGCGAAGGGTGACAGGAGCCTGTTTCTCTCGAGTAAAACCACAACCATTGCTCAAGCCCAGATTTGTGGCCGTCTCGAATGATGCTTTAGCTTTGCTTGGGCTGAACGCCATGGAGGTTCTGAACGACCCACTGGGTCCAGAGTACCTGAGCGGCTCCAAAGTAATGCCAGGGTCCGAGCCTGCAGCGCACTGCTACTGCGGTCACCAGTTCGGGTCATTCGCCGGACAGTTGGGGGACGGGGCGGCCTGCTATCTGGGTGAACTAAAAGCTCCAGCAGACCAGTGCTCCGAGCTGCTGCGAGAGAACCCCAGTGGCCGGTGGGAGATTCAGGTCAAGGGAGCTGGACTGACGCCCTACTCCAGGTTGGACAGTATTGCATAAGCATGACTAGACAGTTCTAAAACTTCTTTAGCTAATGAATCTGTTTCCTCAGTCAAATTCCTCAGTTTAAATACAGTTGACTATCAATTGTAGCCCATGAAAATGTGCTAATGTTGTTGAATACATTTCTATCATACTTTCTCTTCCATTCCCAGACAAGCGGATGGGCGTAAGGTGCTGCGATCCAGCATCAGGGAGTTTCTGTGCAGCGAAGGAGTGTTTGCTCTGGGCGTGCCCACCACGAGGGCGGGGTCGCTGGTGACCTCTGACAGCAAGGTGGTACGGGATGTGTATTACAGTGGGAACCCCCGCAAAGAGAGGTGCTCTGTGGTCCTCCGCATCGCACCCACCTTCATCAGGTGCATAGCCTATCACATGTTCTCAGTCTTACAGTTATGGCAAATGACTTTAAGGAACAATGCTAAAACGTGTCACTCTGATCATTGTGTTTGCGTGCGTGCAGGTTTGGGTCCTTTGAGATCTTCAAGGCGACTGATGAGAACACAGGCCGCCAGGGCCCCAGCTACGGCCATGATGCGATCAGAGGTCAGATGATGGATTATGTCATAGAGACCTTCTACCCAGAGATCCAGCAGAACCACACTGACAGAGTGGAGAGGAATGTGGCATTTTTCAGAGAGGTATAGTATAAACACCACTAGATTCAGTGAAGCATCCATGATTCATTATGTTAAAGGGTACAGTAATGCTCTTAGGCTTTATGAACTTGAAGGATATCCTTTTATGTCCTTCATGAAAGTAAAACTAATTTGACTCAAAGCAGACTGTAGGCCTACATTTGAGCGCTCTCTATCCTTGACCTTTTTGTAATGGATCCAAGAACACTGCTATCCTCTTATCCTGTTAATCTGCTGTCGCTAGGACGTTGAAGAAATACAGTGAGTGTGACACTGTCTTAGCACACACTGTGCTATTAATTAATTTTCTCATGAAAAATATTATTTGACCATCACAGTATATAATCCCTAAATATGTATTGCCTAACCCAGCACCTAAGCAAGAGATACATTTAAAGTTTAAACTACTAGACCCAAGTAATCTCCTCTTCCTTCTGTTCTGACACTGGTGCGTGTATGTGTTTGTCCCTGACTGGTAGGTGATGTTACGTACAGCTCGGCTGGTGGCCCAGTGGCAGTGTGTGGGTTTCTGCCATGGAGTCCTCAACACAGACAACATGAGCATTCTGGGACTCACAATAGACTATGGCCCCTATGGCTTCATGGACAGGTACATCATACAGTACTCAGCAGTCCATCTCTTCCACAGCAGTAGCCTTGACTAGCATGGATGACTGACCTGCTTTATTTTATTTTGATTATGGCCATCTTCAAACTTCAACTTCACTTTTAATGTACTTGTTACTGAATCCAAACAAGGGTCTGGCTTAACACTGCCTAATTTCCCCTCTATCTTGTCTGCAGGTTTGATCCTGACTTCATCTGCAATGCCTCAGACAACTCAGGCCGCTACTCCTATCAGGCCCAACCGGCTATCTGCCGCTGGAACCTGGCTCGCCTGGCCGAAGCCTTGGACCCAGAGCTGCCCCCAGGCCGGGCAGAGGCTGTTCTGGATGAGTACCTGCCCCTCTACAACACCTTCTACCTGGGTAACATGAGGAAGAAGCTGGGCCTGCTGAGGAGGGAAGAACCAGAGGACGAGATGCTCATCACTGAGCTGCTGCAGACCATGCATAACACAGGTAGGGGGAGAGAGAGAGAGAGGGAGAGAGAGAGACATACTCACCAGACAGTTTATTAGGTACATCCATCTACACTGAACAAAAATACATTGCCTGTTTCTTGAGCTGAAATAAAAGGCCCTAGAAGTGTTCCATATGCACGAAAAGCTTATTTCTCTCCAACTTTGTGCACAAATCTGTTTATGTCCCTGTTGGTGAGCATTTCTCCTTTGTCAGGATAATCCATCCACCTGACAGGTGTGGCATAGGTAGAAGCTGATTAAACAGTATGATCATTACATGGGTGCTCCTTGTGCTGGGGACAATAAAAGTCCACTCTAAATTGTGCAGTTTTGTCACACAGCACAATGCCACAGATATCTCATGTTTTGAGGGAGCATGCAATTGGCATGCTGACTGCAGGAATGTTCACCAGAGCTGTTGCCAGATCATTTTAATGTTAATTTCTCTATCATAAGCCACCTCCAACGTTGTTTAAGAAAATTTGTCAGTACGTCCAACCGGCTTCATATCGCAGACCACGTTTAACCATGCCAGACCAGGACCTCCACATCCGGCTTCTTAACCTGTGGAATCGTCTGAGACTAGTCACTGGACAGCTGATGTAACTGTGGGTTTGCACAACCAAAGAGTTTCTGACAATTCATACAGAAATGATCTCAGGGAAGCTCATCTGCGTGCTCATCGTCCTCACTAGGAAAAATGCTCACCTTCGATGGCCACTGGCACGCTGGAGAAGTGTGCTCTTCACGGACTAATTTCGGTTTCAACTGTACTGGGCAGATGGCAGACAGCATCATGTGTCAATTTTGTGAACATGGTGGTGGTGGGGTTATGGTATGGGCAGGCATAAGCTACTGACAACGAACACAATTGCATTTTATCGATGGCAATTTGACTGTGACGAGATCCTGAGGACCATTGTTGTGCCGTTCATCCGCCGCCATCACCTCATGTTTAAGCATGATAATGCACGTCCCCATGTCACAAAGATCTGTACATAATTCCTGGAAGCCGAAAATGTCCCAGTACTTCCATGGATACTCACCAGACATGTCACCCTTTGAGCATGTGTGGGATGCTCTGGATCTACTTGTACGCAGCGTGTTCCGGTTCCCGCCAATATCCAGCAACTTCCCACAGCCATTGAGGAGGAGTGGAACAATATTCCACAGGCCACGATCAACTCTATGCGAAGGAGATGTCACGCTGCATGAGGCTAATGGTGATCACACCAAATACTGACTGGTTTTCTGATCCACACCCCTACTTTTTGTGCCCAACAGATAAATATATTTATTCCCAGTCATGTGAAATCCACAGATGAGGGCCTAATGAATGTATTTAAATTAACTGATGTACAGTTATTCAGTAAAATCTTAGAAATTGTTACATGTTGTGTTTTATTTTTGTTCAGTGTAGTACAGGGTCAGACCCCCCAATACCTCCAGAAAAGTTTTTTTGTTTGTAACACCATTCTCGTTAAACCCTAGACACTTGTGCGTGAAAAGCCCAGGACGGTGGCCATTTCTGAAATACTGGGTCTGGCGCGCTTGGCACCGACGATCGTACCACGCTCAAGTTACTTAGGTCACTCGTTTTGCCCATTCTAACGCTCAATCGAACTGTAACCGAATGCCTGTCTGCCTGTTTTATATAACAAGCCACGGCCACATGACTCACTGTCTGTTGGAGTGATCCGTTTTAATGAACGGGGTGGTGTACCTAATAAACTGGCTGGTGAGTGTACATAAGAAAGCTATGGGGAATGAGGAGGGACAAACAACTGAGGGGTGTGCCGTAGAACACTCAGCACTGATGCATAGAAAGGTGATTCACGGTCACATTATTCACACAGAAGACATGTTGCCAGTAGAAGACAGCTATAACACTGACTAAGCATGACTGATTTAATATCTGATCCTTCTCTTCCTGGACACTAGGAGCAGACTTCACCAACACATTCCGCTGTCTGAGCCAGATCCCCTGCCCCACTGAGGGAGATGGGGAAGCAGAGGAAGGAGTCATCAAAATGGCCAAAGACCTCCTCCTGGAGCAGTGTGCCTCTCTGGAGGAGCTCAAGGCTGCCAACAAGCCCAGCATGGACCCACGGTGAGATAATATATTGACATGAGCAATGAGAACACAGGTAATGGTTTGTTGGAAGCTTCTTGGTCTTGGGTCATTGAAGCTGTAGTAGAGCTTTGGAATTTGGTCAATAATACAGTAGTGGACATAGTTCATTAGATGGACATGATCCTCTGACCCAAGTTTGTCTATTCTAGTCCATCTCTTTCACTTTCCTCTGCCTCTCCCTTCTATTAGTTATTTGTTTTGCGATCACATTTTTGACATTTTGCATTGACACCACTCTCCCTTCACCCTTCAGTGAGTTGGCCATGCTGATGCAGTTGGCCCAGAGCAACCCGTCCCTGTTCCAGATGATATCAGACCGGAGGACGGTGGCCATGCAGCTGGAGAAGCTGGGCAGGCTGAAGGAGCTGCTTGAGGCTGATGAGGTAGAGGTCAAGGCCAAGCACAGGGAGGACTGGGCCACCTGGATCACCTCATATAGGCAAGTGCTTGTATTTTTAAAGCATCTCAGAAAAAGTCCTAGGAATCCTGTTAACCTATTTTAAGACAACAAAAATTCCCAGCTCAGGGTAGGTTTTAGGATCTTGCTAAGACACTGCTCAGACAAACTCTGAGCCAGGAATAAAAATAAACTCACAAAAGTTTCTCAGCTAGTAATCACAACAGTTTTAGGTACCGCAAAGGAAAGATAGTGATGACACTCATTGACATTGGTTATTTCCAATCATTTGTAACAATCGCAATGAGGCATGCCAGCTATGAACGCTATAGCACGCTTCAGACAACCGCTGTGAATGTGACTGTACATCAAATGTTGCCATGGTAAAATGTTTGATATAATTTTTGCTTGACACGATCACTTTGCCTACTCTTAATTGTTGCCGATGTGATTGCACTGAATCATACAGTATGATAGTTTTTAAAAGCGGAGTTTCGATAGTATTACTGCTATATCAACACACTTGTCACTCCCATTCAACTTTTAAATCGCTTTGGCACAGTAGGCATCACGTTACTTGACAATAATGTTGCAGAAAATGTTTGAAAGGTTTATAATTTTCACCGAACACAATCAGTTAAAATAGGGCCTAGATGCTTTCAATTGCACAATTTATAGGCATTTAGGAATATATTTTTAACAATGTGATATTGCTCTCCAAAGGGGTAACTTTAAATAACATAATATAGATTGATTTAAATAATGTATTAGTCTAGTGGTTCTAAGTATTTAGGCATATGATGTGGATTAGGCCTCATGTCAAATCATTCTCAAAATATACTGTTGCATGTAGGCCTAGCTTGTTTATAGGTTGAGCATATCGAATTATCAAAACATTATTTTAACAACTCCGAAGCAATTGCCTGTCTATGGTGCAGGAACCACTGACTCGCTGCCTTTTTCTATCATAACACCTGCTGGTAACTCCTTAACAGGTTAGGATGCCTCATGAGGTCTCCTTAATATCTGTCGACTAGGTGGGACTCTTATGACTAAAGAGGCTTCATGCATAGCTTTTATTTTTACCCATAAGATTAGGGGTAAAATATATTTTCTCAATAGTTACAATTAATTCTCTACTCTGAGACGCTTTGTGGATACAGCCCCAGGTGTTCCTGTCTTAATCATTATGATCCAAAAGGCAAAACTGATCCTAGATCAGCACTCCTATTCCACGCAGTGAATACAGGCCCTGAATTGAACTTGTCTTTTTCTCCAACTCAGTGTTTGACACTATATGAAGGTAACTCTACCATCAGATATATTGCTTTAGAAATGTAGCATTGGGAGATGGAGCGGATGAGATGGGAAGGGAATAAAAGCTTAGAAAAAAGCAGGTTGGTCAAATGTTTGCAGTAGAGGTGGTGTTAGTCTTAGTTATTTGACCATGCCAGCCCATCCTCTCTGAACAGTGGGGGGGTTTCATTAGGCACCAAACGGAAGAAAACTGACATAGGGAGGGACGAACTGCATGCTTGTTTTTGTTCTCGGTTGCAAAGCGTTTTAGTCAGGTGTGTCCTAATTAATCTAATTATGTGTTGTGACTGGTGCAGGGAGCGTCTGGCTAGGGAGGTCGAGGGCCAGAGTGACGTCCAGGCACTGCAGGAGGAGAGAGTGAAGGTGATGGATGGCACCAACCCACGATACGTCCTCAGGAACTACATTGCCCAGAATGCAATAGAGGCAGCCGAGAACGGAGACTTCAGTGAGGTCAGTCTCCGATCAAGCAATGATGTCACCAGAACAGTAGGATTCTCCAAAGGAAGGAAAAAACGTGCTGTCTCTGCCTTTACTTGCTTCTCTGGATTTCCCTCTCATGGTTTGATCTTTCTCCCATCTCTCTGTGTCATAGGTCCAGCGGGTGTTGAAGGTTCTGGAAAAGCCTTTCTCTACCCAGCTGGGTCTGGAGCAGCCGAGCTGGCTGGGCCAGAGGGGGGCAGAGGGGCAGAGGAATGAGGCTGGAGAGGAGGAGGAGGCACAGCAGGGGGCAGAAGCAGCAGCATTCCGAATGCGTGTTCCATATGACAGCAAGCCCCCGGTTTGGGCCAATGAAATCTGTGTTACCTGATCTTCGTAGTCCCTTCCCTGACAGTGAACCCACCTAAAGTTAGAAGCGAGTCATTCAGTATTTTCTTCACCTCTGTTTACCTTTACCTCTCCACTCTCTCGCTTTACTTGGGTGGGTAATGTCAAGGAAAGTACATTTATGAGTTAAGATGCTACTATGTCAATCAGTCAGTCTGTAGAGGAGAGGATGTGTTAAGAGTTTTAGGAAATTTCAGAGTACAACCCCAGAAATTTGAAATCACACCTTTGATCCAAGTGATAATTACATTTAGTAGATCTATACTCTTAATACAGATACAAATCCCTCTCTGTAGATCTGCGTAGCCTATTGACTGTCTGGTTATGAATGACGGCCCAGACGTCCAGTCCCACAGTGACTCGTCTGAGTCTGAGAGACTAGGAGTATCACCTCAATATATCAAATATCATGTGTCTGTATGTGTGTGAAAAGGAATGATTGTAGATGAAGATTTACATATTCTCTGAATCGTACTGAATGGTTCACATATGTGTATGTGACTGACTGAGCCGCAAATGACTTAGCGCACAAGTATAACATAATTAGCAACTTTTACACTACCGGTCAAAAGTTTTAGAACACCTACTCATTCTCATTTGCATATTAAATCATAAAATATATGTATATTTCCCATGGTTTTCTTGGTTGACAATAGCAGTTTTGAAGCTTCCTGGAGAATGTAGGCAATACATAATGTTATCATGACCAACAATGTTGTGGTGTTCTATTTGTGGTCAGTATTATGGCTGCTGTGACATATATACACTACCGGTAAAAAGTTTTAGAACACCTTCTCATTCAAGACTTCTTTATTTTGACTTTTCTACATGTAGAATAATAGTGAAGACATCAAAACTGAAATAACATATGGAATCATGTCATTTCCAAATAATTGTTGAACAAATAAAAATATACTTTATATTTGAGATTCTTCAAATAGCCACCCTTTGCCTTGATGACAGCTTTGCACACTCTTGGCATCTTCTAAATCAGCTTCACCTGGAATGCTTATCCAACAGTCTTGAAGCAGTTCTCATATGCTGAGCACGTGTTTGCTGCATTTCCTTCACTCTGCAGTCTGACTCATCCCAAACATATCAATTTGGTCGGGGGATTGTGGAGGCCAGGTCATCTGACACAGCACTCCATCACTCTCCTTCTTGGTTAAATAGTCCTTACACAGCATGGAGGTGTGTTGGGTCATTGTCCTGTTGAAAAACAAATGATAGTCCCACTAAGCCCAAACGATGGGATGGCGTATCGCTGCAGAATGCTGTGGTAGGCATGATGGTTAAGTGTGCCTTGAATTCTAAATAAATCACAGACCGTGTCACCAGCAAATCACCTCCACACCATAACACCTCCTCCAAGCTTTAGGGTGGGAAATGCATATATGGAGATAATCTGTTCATTCACACCAGATCTCACAAAGACACAGGTTGGAACCAAAAATCTCCAATTTGGACTCCAGACCAAAGAACAAATTTGCACCAGTCTAATGTCCATTGCTTGTGTTTCTTGGCCCAAGCAAGTCTCTTCTTATTGTTTTCCTTTAAGTAGTAGTTTCTTTGCAGCAATTTGACCATGAAGGTCTGATTCACACAGTCTCTGAACAGTTGATGTTGAGATGTGTATTTTACTTGAACTCTGAAGCATTTATTTGGGCTGCAATTTCTGAGGCTGGTAACTCTAATGAACTTATCCTCTGCAGCAGAGGTAACTCTGGGTCTTCAATTCCTGTGGCGGTCCTCATGAGAGCCAGTTTCATCATAGAGCTTGATGGTTTTTGCGACTGCACTTGAAGAAACTTTCAAAGTTCTTGACATTTTCCGTGTTGACTGACCTTCATTTCTTAAAGTAATGATGGATTGTCGTTCCTCTTTGCTTATTTGAGCTGTTCTTGGGCTATGTTCTGTATACTCCCCTTGTCAACTGATTGGCTCAAACGCATTAAGAAGGAAAGAAATTCCACTTAACTTTTAACAAGGCACACCTGTTAATTTAAATGCATTCCAGGTGACTACCTCATGAAGCTGGTTGAGAGAATGCCAAGTGTGTGCAAAGCTGTCATCAAGGCAAAGGGTGGCTATTTGAAGAATCTCAAATATAAAAAATATTTTGAGTTGTTTAACACTTTTTGGTTACTACATGTGTTATTTCATAGTTTTGATGTCTTCACTATTATTCTACAATGTAGAAAATAGTCAAAATAAAGAAAAACCCTTGAATGAGGCGGCGTTCTAAAACATTTTACCGGTAGTGTATATATGTCACAGCAGCCATAATACTGACCACTTAGTGCTTCATTGCACAAATAGAACACCACCACATTATTGTTGGTCATGATAACGTTCTATCTATTGCCTACATTTTCCAGGAAGCTTCAAAACTTTTGTGGAATTTGCTTTTGTAGCTTGTTCCTTGGTCACTTGAATTTCTTTAACTTTTGATATGTTATGGCTCAAAGTTTAGCTGTTCATAATATTGAAAAAAACATTCCATTAAAATTATATTTTTGGAAGTTGGAAGGTTTTACTTGGAGGTAAAAAGGAAAACTGTGTGCACTAATCAAACGGCTTGTCTTCTCTTGGGCAGAGCTCAAGTCTGTTAATATTGATCAGTTGGAGCTTTTCTCTCAAAAGAAAGGAAAAAATGTTGATTATAATAGTACAGACTATCCTAAAGTTATAATCCCTCACAAAAGCCAATGCGATTCTTACATTATCGTTTTTATTTCTTTGTTATTAAAGTAGATATGGTATTCAATATATTTTCTTCTGAGAGCTTCCTCTATATGTGAATTGTAGTCAGTAAACTTCAACAAAAATCTATATTGGCTGTTGTCACTTTATGCACACCCATGCATAGGTCTACATATGCACAACAGTATAGTCTACATTGATTTATATTCCAGCTTGTCTCTTCATGTCTAGGTTATGTAACATTGCATGTGAAGTATTGATGTTGCTCATGTTAAACAGTAAATACTAGAGCCTGCCACACCTACCATAAAATATGTTTTCTATGTTTCTTTGCAGAAATGTTCAGAAAAAAAGATGAAGCAATTTTATTTAACTATTTCAAGATATGCTGTTTCTTTCTCCCAAAGATGTTGGACAAGTTTGTGCAGTGTATCCTGGTATTGTGTATATTATGTATGTTCCTCAGGCCTACACACAACTTTTCGAATCTCTCCAACCAACCTTGGCGCTGTGGGAGGAATGTCTGTACCCTTGTGGACTCCTCAATGCACATGTCCCAGCAAGCCCTGAATACACTACACTGTAGGCTACACCTCAACATGGCCAATGCAGAAAGACATATAAAGGAGCAGCAACATCAAACAGGCCTGTAAAGATTTAACTAACACACAGTCATACTTGTATTCTGTCCTGGGTTTGACTTGTATACAATTGATATTCTGATCTTCCAGGTTATATAGTTATCTAATAATAGGGTGCTTTCTTGAATCTATATTCTACTCTGCAGACATGTGAAAATGACAAACTTTTCACCGTTTATTTGTCCAAACAGAACTCATACAACATTAATAAGCAGTTATATTGTGCACACAGCAGTGGATGTGTTGTCACACCACGCTTCATAAGACGCGGGAGTGGCTGTGCTCTGGTTGACCTCTGCAGGCGGCGCCTAGTTGCGCGTTACGAGAATTTCAAGAACGCATAGGTAGGCCAATGGGTGTGTAAACGAAACTGGGAAATCACCTCTTGGGACACATAGTGAATTTGTTAAAAAGTGGTCAAATAAGATGTCGAGCCGGACCAGACCTGGCTACTGTCGCCAGGACGTGAACAAAACCACCTGGGAGGTACCGGAGCAGTACCGGGAACTGAAACAGGTGGGGATGGGGGCTTACGGTACAGTCTGGTAAGTGTCGTGGCAACTGGGGTCGAAAGAGATGTAACAACTAACGTTATGTATGTCTTGGTGCACTTTGACATAGTTTAGGCTATTCTAAATGTTATAGACCTAAAGCGGTGTGGTTAAATTTCGCATGTGACTGGGTTTTGTTTGTTCTCAGTTCGAGATTAAACAGCACCTTTCGAGTTTCACCCCAAAGCGAGGGGCACTTCCTTATTTGAGGGCAGATTTCTCTGTATCACCTCAACCCATTTTGACATTTCACAGCCTTTTTGCGTTCTCACTGGTCTTTGGAAGTGCCCATCTTGAATAGGATACTCAATCTAATAATGTAGGCTAAACTACAGCCTAGAATAGAATGGCAATATGTATGAAACTCAAAAATTTAACTAAGTGTGTATTATTCCTACATCACTAAAAAGTTAAACGCTCAGAAACAGATCTTTAAATAATATACGCATTGCCATTGCACTGTAGTCACATTAACTTTTTGTGACTGGCAGCATAGGTCCTTACATTGAGTACAACAGCATGAGTCATAATGCATGTAAAAACTAGTGGTCAAACAGGGAAATGGTTCCAATCGTTTTTGCAACATTCATTTAAAAAAATATTATACACTGCTCAAAAAAATAAAGGGAACACTAAAATAACACATCCTAGATCTGAATGAATGAAATATTCTTATTAAATACTTTTTTCTTTACATAGTTGAATGGGCTGACAACAAAATCACACAAATGATTAATGGAAATCAAATTGATCAACCCATGGAGGTCTGGATTTGGAGTCACACTCAAAATTAAAGTGGAAAACCACACTACAGGCTGATCCAACTTTGATGAAATGTCCTTAAAACAAGTCAAAATGAGGCTCAGTAGTGTGTGTGGCCTCCACGTGCCTGTATGACCTTCCTACAACGCCTGGGCATGCTCCTAATGAGATGGCAGATGGTCTCCTGAGGGATCTCCTCCCAGACCTGGACTAAAGCATCCGCCAACTCCTGGACAGTCTGGTGCAACGTGACAACATTCATTTAGTGGATGGAGCGAGACATGATGTCCCAGATGTGCTCAATTGCATTCAGGTCTGGGGAACGGGCGGGCCAGTCCATAGCATCAATGCCTTCTTCTTGCAGGAACTGCTGACACACTCCAGCTACATGAGGTCTAGCATTGTCTTGCATTAGGAGGAACCCAGGGCCAACCGCACCAGCATATGGTCTTACAAGGGGTCTGAGGATCTCATCTCGGTACCTAATGGCAGTCAGGCTACCTCTGGCGAGCACATGGAGGGCTGTGCGGCCCCCCAAAGAAATGCCACCCCACACCATGACTGACCCACTGCCAAACCGGTCATGCTGGAGGATGTTGCAGGCAGCAGAACGTTCTCCACGGCGTCTCCAGACTCTGTCATGTCTGTCACGTGCTCAGTGTGAACCTGCTTTCATCTGTGAAGAGCACAGGGCGCCAGTGGCGAATTTGCCAATCTTGGTGTTCTCTGGCAAATGCCAAACGTCCTGCACGGTGTTGGGCTGTAAGCACAACCCCCACCTGTGGACGTCGGGCCCTCATACCACCCTCATGGAGTCTGTTTCTGACCGTTTGAGCAGACACATGCACATTTGTGGCCTGCTGGAGGTCATTTTGCAGGGCTCCGGCAGTGCTCCTCCTTGCACAAAGGCAGAGGTATCGGTCCTGCTGCTGGGTTGTTGCCCTCCTATGGCCTCCTCCGTGTCTCCTGATGTACTTGCCTGTCTGCTGGTAGTGCCTCCATGCTCTGGACACTACGTTGACAGACACAGCAAACCTTCTTGCCACAGCTCGCATTGATGTGCCATCCTGGATGAGCTGTACTACCTGAGCCACTTGTGTGGGTTGTAGAGAGTTGTCCAGAGTTGTCGACTGGCTGAATGCCAAAATGTAACAAAAGATCACCTCAGCCTTCCAATGTGCTTCATTTGTATTTGTTGTGAGTTGTACTACAAAGAAGCATCGCTTTCTATGTTTGGCTGGGAAATGGTGTACAGGCGGTGGGAAGGGATGTTTAAAAATGGAATTAACCTGATTCTGCAATTGTATAGGACTCAAAGCTTAAATTAAAGTTTTAAATCACTTTTTGAGGACCTTGTACTTCTTTCTTTCTCTCTCCCTCCAACACCTCAACCTCATCTCCATGTCTGTCTCCAGCTCTGCAGTGGACTTCAGGACAGGGACCAAGGTGGCCATTAAGAAGCTCCACAGGCCCTTCCAGTCTGAGCTCTTTGCTAAGAGGGCCTATCGGGAGCTGAGGCTGCTCAAACACATGAAACATGAAAATGTAAGGCCTGCAAGCCTATAGTCCAAAATCAACTCTTATCCTGTTTCAATGCATTACTTTAGTCCTTGAGGTTTGTTGTCCTCAAGGTGTTTCCCACCCTGAGTGACACTAAGTAATTGCAATCAAGTAGGACAGCTGGTGTTGTAATCATAATATTTTTAAAACTTGCTCACCCGCAGAACAGCAAAATAACACGGAAAATTATAAATATTTCAACAAGAACATAACTGTATATCAATATCTTCCCGTTGAGCCAGTTACCGAAAGGTCACTGGTTAGAGTCCCTGAGCAGGCTAGGTGAAAAATCTGTCAATGTGCCCTTGAGCAAGGCAATTATCCAGAGTGACTTACAGGAGCAATTAGGTTTAAGAACATCTGTTTAGTGACTTACATGTAAATGTAGCCTATAATATATCAAATACAACCCTTATTAAATACCTCATGAGTTGTTTGTGTTCTCTCCCTGGGACCAGGTTATTGGCCTTGTTTATGTATTCACTGCAGACCTCTCCTTGGACAGATTCCATGACTTGTGAGTACACTTGTGTTTTCATATTTGGGCACAATAGCTCACGAACCTCAAGTAAACTAAAACAGGAGACACAATATCCACATTCCACCCATTGGATTTTTAGCCAAGTCTTTGTTCCATCTTGGTTGGTTATTGTGAAGATAATAGACATTTTAGTCTCTCGGAATCTGTCCCTCCCTCCCTCGCTGTCTCTCAGCTATCTGGTGATGCCCTTCATGGGAACAGATCTGGGGAAGTTGATGAAGTTACAGAATCTCTCGGAGGACAAAGTACAGTTCCTGGTGTATCAGATGCTGAAGGGACTCAAGGTGTGTCTCACATAGCTACAAACAATCTCATAGATACATATTTCTACACATGCAGTCCATGAATACAACTTGATTTGACCCTACTGCTGTATGTTATTGATGGAGATTGTTGTCGTCTTTTATTACAGTATATCCATTCTGCTGGCATCATTCATAGGGTGAGTGAATCTCCTTTTTCCTGTGTGTATCAAATCAAAGTGTATTTGTCACGTGTGCCGAATACAACAGGTGTAGACCTTACAGTGAAATGCTTACTTACAGGCTCTAACCAATAGTGGCAAAAAATAGGTAAGTAAAAAATAAAAACAACAGTGAAAAATAACAGTAGCGAGGCTATATACAGTAGCGAGGCTACATACAGACACCGGATAGTCAGGATGATTGAGGTAGTATGTAGATATGGTTAAAGTGACTATGCATATATGATAAACAGAGAGTATCAGCCATGTAAAAGAGGGGTTGGGCAGGGGGGGGGGCACACAAAGCAAATAGTCTGGGTAGCCATTTGATTACCAGTTCAGGAGTCTTATGGCTTGGGGGTAAAAACTGTTGAGAAGCCTTTTTCTTCTTGACTTGGCACTCCGGTACCGCTTGCCATGCGGTAGTAGAGAGAACAGTCTATGACTGGGGTGGCAGGGGTCTTTTACAATTTTTAGGGCCTTCCTCTGACACTGCCTGGTGTAGAGGTCCTGGATGGCAGGCAGCTTAGCCCCAGTGATGTACTGTGCTGTACGCACTACCCTCTGTGTTGTGCCTTGCGGTCGGAGGCCGAGCAATTGCTGTACCAGGCAGTGATGCAACCAGGCAGGATGCTCTCGATGTTGCAGCTGTAGAATCTTTTGAGGATCTCAGGACCCATGCCAAATCTTTTTAGTTTCCTGAAGGGGAATAGGCTTAGTCGTGCCCTCTTCACGACCGTCTTGGTGTGTTTGGACCATTCTAATTTGTTGGTGATGTGGACACCAAGGAACTTGAAGCTCTCAACCTGCTCCACTGCAGCCCCGTCAATGAGAATGGGAGCGTGCTCGGTCCTCCTTTTCCTGTAGTCCACAATCATCTCCTTAGTCTTGGTTATGTTGAGGGATAGGTTGTTATTCTGGCACCACCCGGCCAGGTCTCTGACCTCCTACATATGGGCTGTCTTGTCATTGTCGGTGATCAGGCCTACCACTGTTGTCATCTGCAAACTTAATGATGGTGTTGTAGTCGTGTCTGGCCATGCAGTCATGGGTGAACAGGGAGTACAGTAGGGGACTGAGCATGTACCCCTGGGGGGGTCCAGTGTTGAGGATCAGCGTGGCAGATGTTGCTACCTACCCTCACCACCTGGGGGCGGCCCGTCAGGAAGTCCAGGATTCAGTTGCAGAGGGAGGGGTTTAGTCCCTGGATCCTTAGCTTAGTGATGAGCTTTGAGGTTACTATGGTGTTGAACGCTGAGCTGTAGTCAATGAATAGCATTCTCACATAAGTGTTCCTTTTTGTCCAGGTGGGAAAGGGCAGTATGGAGTGCAATAGAGATTGCATCATATGTGGATCTGTTTGGGTGGTATGCAAATTGGAGTGGGTCTATGGTTTCTGGGGTAATGTTGATGTGAGCCATTACCAGCCTTTCAAAGCCCTTCATGGCTACAGACGTGAGTGCTACGAGTCTGTAGTCATTTAGGCAGGTTGCCTTTGTGTTCTTGGGCACAGGGACTATGGTGGTCTACTTGAAACATGTTGGTATTACAGACTCAATCAGGGACATGTTGAAAATGATAGTGAAGACACCTGCCAGTTGGTCAGCACATGCCCGGAGCACACGTCCTGGTAATCCGTCTGGCCCTGATGCTCTCATGCATGCCTCAGTGTTACTTGCCTCGAAGCGAGCATAGAAGTGATTTAGCTCGTCTGGTAGGCTCGTGACACTGGGCAGCCCGCGGCTGTGCTTCACTTTGTAGTCTGTAATAGTTTAAGCCCTGCCACATAAGACGAGCGTCGGAGTCGGTGTAGTATGATTCAATCTTAGCCCTGTATTGACGCTTTGCCTGTTTGATGGTTTGTCAAAGGGTATAGAAGGATTTCTTGTAAGCTTCCGGGTTAGAGTCCCGCATCTTTAAAGCGGCAGTGTGAATGTGAATGTTGCCTGGTTGGGTTATGTACGTACAGTCACTGCGGGGACAACGTCTTCGATGCACTTATTGATAAAGCCACTGACTGATGATGTTAATGCCATCAGAAGAATCCCGAACATGTTCCAGTCTGTGATAGCAAAACAGTCCTGTAGTTTAGCATCTGCTTCATCTGACCACTTTTTTATAGACTGAGTCACTGGTGCTTCCTGCTTTAATTTTTGCTTATAAGCAAGAATCAGGAGGATAGAGTTGTGGATGGATTTACCAAATGGAGGGCGAGGGAGAGCATTTGGTAGAACTGATTTAAATATCCCTGCATTAAAGTCTCCGGACACTAGGAGCGCTGCCTCTGGTTGAGTGGTTTCCTGTTTGCTTATTTCCTTATACAGCATCTGTCTGTGGCAGTAAATAAAAAGCCACGAAAGTATTGCTGAAAACTCTCTAGACAAGTAGTGTGGCCTACAATTTATCACAATATACTCTACTTCAGGCAAGCAAAATCTAGAGACTTCCTTAGATTTTGTGCACCAACTGTTGTTTACAAATCTGCACAGACCCCCCCGTCTTACCAGAGTGTGCTGTTCTATCTTGCTGGTGCAGCGTATATCCCTCTAGCTGCATATCCATGTCATCATTCAGCCACGATTCTGTGAAACATAAGATATTACAGTTTTTGATGTCCTGTTGGTAGGATATTCGTGATCCTACCTCGTCTAATATATTGTCCAATGATTGCACGTTGGCAAGCAATATTGACGGTAACGGCAGCTTTCCCACTTGCCTCCTGCGGGGCCTCACGAGGCATCCCGCTCTGTGTCCTCTAAACCTGCGTCTCCTCGTCTTGCAAATTACGGGGATGTTGGCCGTGTCGGGTGTTTGGAGAATGTCCTGTGCTTCCTGCTTGTTGAAGAAAAAATATTTTGTCTAATCTGCGGTGAGTGATCTCTGTCCTGATATCCTGAAGCTCTTTTTTTGCCCTAAGATACAGTTGCAGAAACATTATGTACAAAATAAGTTACAAATAACACAAAAAAAACACATAATAGCACAATTGGTTGGGCGCCTGTAAAACTGCTGCCATTTCTTATGGCGCCATTTTCACACGCGTGTGTGTATGCACGAACCTGTATAATGCAAGTGTGCGTGCGTGTGTGAGGCCCCGCAAAATGACCCACTTAATGTTTGTATCTGCAGGACCTCAAACCTGGGAATCTGGCTGTTAACCAGGAATGTGAGCTCAAGGTACACAGTCACACACACAGTGCTCTGAAAACCAAAATAAACATTCCACCATTGTGTCCAGCTCCACTGTCAATAACTCAGTCTGTGGCTTAACGGCCTCTGCACAGGCCAACAGACAACATTTCACTCTGTTGTCATGGTTTGATGTTTGAGGACAGTTTTGCAATTATAATAACTTGCATAGTATTTAGTAGTCATAAACTGTCCCATTGATGTGCAATTTATTATTAGTAGGACTGATTTTGTAGATAGCATGTGATTGTTTTACCTTAATTGAATGAAGAGCGTGTCTGCTGAATGACTCAAATGTAAATGTGTTGTCCAGTAATAATAAAAGCATGTTGTGTCTGTGTCAGATCCTGGACTTTGGATTGGCGCGGCAGGCTGACAGTGAGATGACTGGCTACGTAGTGACTCGCTGGTACAGAGCCCCAGAGGTCATCCTCAGCTGGATGCACTACACCCAGACTGGTCAGTACACTACGCAAAACTAATCTTAATTGGTCCAGGATTTGTGTTTGTAAGCCACTGATGGTTAAGGCTAATACTGGGATACATACAATTGATCCTAGATTGGATCCTCTACAAGGATGTAAAGTAATCTGAGTGGTCTACGTAGATGAGTGTCTACCGAATGCATTGCATACTGTATGTAGTGTACATTGAAGCCTATGGATGATGGTAGAATGTCCATTAGGTGGTGCTCTGTTCTGTATTTTTTTCCTGGTGATAAATGCACTCAAACATGGTTTTATCAGCTCTGAACACCAGTCATGTTAATTGAGGTCCTTTCTATCAAAAACGGTATATTCATGACTGCCTTGTCAGGAAACTGAAGGAGAGAGATGCTGCTTACAAACACAGCAAGGTGACCAGGGACAATTGTATGGTTAAACAGTACAGATATGACCTACGGACGACGCATTCGCCATTACACTGCCCTCATCCACCTGGACAAAAGGAATGCATATGTGAGGATGCTGTTTGTCTGCAGCTTGGCCATAGTGCACTCTAAGCTCACCACAAAGCTTACGGCACTGGGACTGAACTCCTCTCTATGCAATTGGTTCCTGGACTTCCTGACGGGCCGTCTTCAGGCGGTGAAGGTAAGCAACATTACCTCCTCCGCACTAATCCTCAACACGAATGCGTCCTCAGTCCCCTCCTGTACTCCCTAATACCCACGACTGCATGGCCTCACACAGTTCCAACTTGGTGGCGGCACGGCAGTAGTAAGCCTGATTACCGACAACAACGAGACGGCCTACAGACACACACTGACAGCGTGGTGCCAGGTAAACAACCTCTCCCTCGATGTCAGCAAAACAAAGGAGCTGATTGTGGACTTCAGGAGGAACCACGTTTGGCACGCCCCCATCCTCATCAACTGGGCCGCCGTGGAGACGGTCAAAAATGGCAAGTTTCTCAGCAGTTTGAATCGGTCAAACCACACAGACACCTTGGTGCAGAAGGCACGACATCGACTCTTCACCCCCCCTGGAGGCTGAAGAAATGTGTCCTGTCTCCGATGGCCTTTAGTGTTCTACAGTATCCCCCCCCAAATGAGCATTTACCCTGCCCCTCCCCTGATGTATATTTATTGTTGTAAATATATATATTTTTTCATTCACTTCTCTTTTTGACCTGCACTGTTGGTGCTCAGAGTTTAAGAATTTCACTGTATCCTGCAATTACATCTGCGACCCTGTTCATGTGACTAATAAACTCATCTAATGTAATCAGTTAACAGTATTCTCTCCTTCTCTTCTCTTCTTAGTGGACATCTGGTCAGTGGGCTGCATCATGGTAGAGATGCTGTCGGGAAAACCACTGTTCAAAGGCAATGACCGTATCCTGATTTGACGTGATCTGACCTGCCCCTGAGCCTTCCCATCCACTGTTGCACAATACACTTATACAATTCTATTACTGTGGTTAATGCGGTTTATTGTGGAGTCATGCGTGGTTCCATTTGTACTTTTCAGTTTACCTGACTATAACTAGATTATACCCCAGGTGGTTCTGTTTCACATTTACTGTAGATATTATGTGTTCACTATGTAGTTTGACCTTGACCTGTGGAGCACAGACCTGGATCAGCTGACTGAGATCATGAAAATCACTGGGACGCCCACTCAGGACTTCATCACCAAACTGCAGTCTCAGGATGTGAGTCATACACATACTGTACTTACAGGTCAAACACATACTATATGCCGACATACACATTGGCCTTAATTTAAATATGTTGACATTCTATTTCTCAGGCAAAGAACTATGTCAAAAGCCTTCCCAAAGTGCAAAAGAAAGACCTTCAGGAACTCTTTTCCAAAGTCAACCCACAGGGTAAAACTATCACCATCGCATATAGTGAATCTGAAGAATCCCATTGGCATGACTACTGTGTGCTGTCTTTATCTCTCTGTTTAGATGTACAGAGGGGCAAAAGAGTATTTAGTCAGCCACCAATTGTGCAAGTTCTCCCACTTAAAAAGATGAGAGAGGCCTGTAATGTTCATCATAGGTACACTTCAACTATGACAGACAAAATGAGGAAAAAAAATCCAGGAAATCACATTGTAGGATTTTTAATGAATTTATTTGCAAATTATGGTGGAAAATAAGTATTTGGTCAATAACAAAAGTTTATCTCAATACTTTGTTATATACCCTTTGTTGGAAATGACAGAGGTCAAAAGTCTTCAAGGTTTTCACCCACTGTTGCTGGTATTTTGGCCCATTCCTCCATGCAGATCTCCTCTAGAGCAGTGATGTTTTGGGGCTGTTGCTGGGCAACACGGACTTTCAACTCCCTCCAAAGATTTTCTATGGGGTTGAGATCTGGAGACTGGCTAGGCCACTCCAGGACCTTGAAATGCTTCTTACGAAGCCACTCCTTCGTTGCCCGTGCGGTGTGTTTGGGATCATTGTCATGCTGAAAGACCCAGCCACGTTTCATCTTCAATGCCCTTGCCGATGGAAGGAGGTTGTCACTCAAAAGCTCACGATACATGGCCCCATTCATTCTTTCTTTTACACGGATCAGCCGTCCAGACGGGCCTGGACATGTACTGGCTTAAGCAGGGGGACACGTCTGGCACTGCAGGATTTGAGTCTCTGGCGGCGTAGTGTGTTACTGATGGTAGGCTTTGTTACTTTGGTCCCAGCTCTCTGCAGGTCATTCACTAGGTCCCCCCGTGTGGTTCTGGGATTTTTGCTCACCGTTCTTGTGATCATTTTGACCCCACGGGGTGAGATCTTGCGTGGAGCCCCAGATCGAGGGATATTATCAGTGGTCTTGTTTGTATGTCTTCCATTTCCTAATAATTGCTCCCGTAGTTGATTTCTTCAAACCAAGCTGCTTACCTATTGCAGATTCAGTCTTCCCAGCCTGGTGCAGGTCTACAATTTTGCTTCTGGTGTCCTTTGACAGCTCTTTGGTCTTGGCCATAGTGGAGTTTGGAGTGTGACTGTTTGAGGTTGTGGACAGGTATCTTTTATACTGATAACAAGTTCAAACGGGTGCCATTAATACAGATAACGAGTGGAGGACAGAGGAGCCTCTTAAAGAAGAAGTTACAGGTCTGTGAGAGCCAGAAATCTTGCTTGTTTGTAGGTGACCAAATACTTATTTTCCACCATAATTTGCAAATACATTCATTAAAAATCCTACAATGTGATTTTCAGGAATTGTTTTCTTCTCATTTTGTATGTCATAGTTGAAGTGTACCTATGATGAAAATTACAGGCCTCTCTCATCTTTTTAAGTGGGAGAACTTGCACAATTGGTGGCTGACTAAATACTTTTTTGCCCCACTATGTATTCCCTCTGTTCTGTTTAGATGTATGTATTCCCTCTGTTCTGTTTAGATGTATGTATTCCCTTTGTTCTGTTTAGATGTATGTATTCCCTTGTTCTGTTTAGATGTATGTATTCCCTCTGTTCTGTTTAGATGTATGTATTCCCTCTGTTCTGTTTAGATGTATGTATTCCCTCTGTTCTGTTTAGATGTATGTATTCCCTCTGTTCTGTTTAGATGTATGTATTCCCTCTAAGTGTATTGAGACTGTGATGATGTACTTTAAAATGACGTTTTACTTGATTTTATTCAATATCTCCCTTCGTTTCATCTCCAGCGGTGACAGTTATAGAGTGCATGCTGCTGCTCGACCCAGAGAGTAGGGTGATGGCGGCAGAGGCCCTCACCCTGCCATACTTCTCAGAGTTTAGAGAGCCAGAGGAGGAGACTGAGGCCCAGCCTTACGACCACTCGGTAGACAACTCTGACTTGTCCCTGGAACAGTGGAAACGTAAGGAGGAGGGGAGGGGTGTATTCACTAGGCACCAAACAGAAGAAAACAGACTGAAACAGGGAGAGATTACCTGAACTTGTCCAATAGCAACGATTGTTTTTGTTTTCCATTTGCAAAACGTTTGCTACTGTTTGCCGTAATGAATACAACCCAGGACAGAGGGGAAGACGTGTCAATAGGGACCAGTTTGTTTTCATTGGTTAACATTATTACATTAAACCGTTTATTGAAGGCATTTTTAAAGGATATCCAGTAGTCTTGTTTGGTGTGAAAGTCGTCACGCTGTGCAGGCCTCCCTGGAATAGGGACTTATTTTTTAGAATGTTTGTGTTGCTGAAGGATTTTACAGTGAGCTACTGCAATATGCACATTTGCAGGATTTCATTCTCTACAATGAATTTCAATGAAAATCCTTCTATATGTAAACACTGTGTGATTTATGTCTTCTCTCTTCCTCCATTTGTTGGTACACAGGTCACACGTTCACAGAGATCTTGTCTTTCCAGCCCCAAGTGGTTGAGTCCAGGGAAACCGCACTGTAAGGTGAAGCGTCACACATGGAAACCAACCCCCACCCACCATTTGTTTTTACAAGTGTCCTCCTCTGTTAATCCAACATTCTCAGACTGTAATGTTTGTATGGGTTTACTCCTCACGTGTGTATATTTTCAGCTATTTTCATACCACTCTTGTTGACTCCTGGATCAAGCGCTTGTCAAGACAGCGATTTTTGTCATTTAGGATAAGACGTTGTTTGTCCTTTGACTAGAATTCTAGGACGTTTCCGTGTGTGTGTAGCTGTGTAGTCTAAACATGTCTGTGACCCCTACTGATGTTTCCTTAAACTTGTCATTTCCTTTTATCACCTTAATGAACAATGGTACAGGTCCAAACATCTGAAACCATTTACTAAAGTGTGATTACAGCAGCAGTTATTTGATGACACAGTTTGCAGACACATAAAAACCATTGGTGGTCTGCAAAACGTTGCACAATTTTTAAACTTTTTTTTTTTTTTTAAATATAAGCCGTTTACTGTAATTTTGCTTACATTGGATATTTTTTTTTTAATTAAAACACCATTGTTTAAAGATGTGTTTTTTTTCATGCATACCTCTTTGTAGATATTTATATAAAGGATAATCCACCTGACTATAAGTCAACTCTTTTGTGAGAAATGCTTTTGTGTTTTGTGTTCCCTTTGCCATCTCTTGTTGGATACAAACCTGTATTGCTGATTTCAAGATTGGTACAATAAGGAAGCTTCTTACCCCCCAAATATGGTCATTTCCTATCAGATGACAGTAGAGGGCAGCACCTTCACAAAAACAGATGTTTTCCAGGACAGACGTGGCTCCCAGTATAATTGTACTCGACAGTTTCCTCTTCATTTATCAAACATAATGAGTGATATTCTGTGTTTCAATCATATCTCAATATTATCTACAGCATGTAGACCCCAAATATATAGCTAATATTGTAAGCCTTTACTTTCCTCAAAATATCAACACGGAGTGTAGAAAGCAGTAAGAACACCTTAATATTGAGTCGCACCCTACCTTTTGCCCTCAGAACAGCCTCAATTCAAGGTGTCGAAAGCGTTCCACAGGGATGCTGGCCCAAGTTGACTCCAATGCTTCTCACAATTGTGTCAAGTTGGCTACATGTCCTTTGGATGGTGGACCATTCTTGATACACACGGGAAACTGTTGAGCGTGAACCCAGCAGCGTTGCAGTTCTTGACACAAACCTGGCACCTACTACCATACCCCGTTCAAAGGCACTTAAATATTTTGTCTTGCCCATTCACCCTCTGAATGGCACACATACACAATCCATGTCTCAAGGCTTACATTTTTTTATTTAACCTGTTTCCTCCCCTTCATCTACACTGATTAAAGTGGATTTTTACAAGTGACATTAATAAGGGATCATGACTTTCACCTGGTCAGTCTGTCATGGAAAGAGCAGGTGTTCTTAATGTTTTGTACACAGAGTATTACCATTCATAATTTGAAATCTGATTCTCAGATTCTACTGTTTCTTCAAATTTCCCACCAACTGCAGAATGTAACATGGTGGTCTTGACTGACCCCTGACCTCCAGGATCCTAGGTCCCCTCAACCAGAGGATGTGCATCCTCTCTAAGTTCCCTCTAACCCTTCGGTGAGTGTGTATGTTGTGTCATCCAACCCTTTAAGGTGCTTGATGGTTCAGTCAGAACTCACTAAGTTCTGTTCCCTAGCTCAGACTCGAAACGGTTTGTAAAACCATTTTTGTACCCTCCTCTACCATCACCTGCTTCTTTTTTTTCTGGTGTGAAGTGAGGATTTGGGACATCCGTAATCTGTTTCTCACCGAAAGTATTGAATACAACTGTCAAAAGAGTGAAAATATTATTTTAACTTAATCAAGCATCTGTTGCTGTTTTTCTAGTTATGTGGAGGGCCTTTCCTTTTGTTTTGCACTCTTTGTTTTTCTGTATTGATGTTATATTTTCTCAATTTCTATCATAGATCAGACTAAATGTGAGATGTGTATTATTGAGATCTTTGTGGCCCAATGGTTATGATACATGATATGATTCAGACCTCCACGGGGCAATGCCTCCTGCCTCAGTACATCAGTTTATGCAATAACAGATTCACCAAACACAATGGAACCTCTTGCTTAATTTGTATACTGCCAAATATCCGATGATGTGAAGCTGGTTTACCGGGTAACTTTATAAAACTTCTGTGAAATTTACACATTATGGACACCGATAGTTCAGCCTAGCTGTGCCCAATCATCTGCCATGATGAGGCAGTCCCTCCTTGTGTGTTCTTTTTATTTACAGCCTGACGAAGACCTTCAGGTCGAAACCGTTGCACAATAGAACTACGGGACTAATCACCAGTGTGCAGGTATCTATTTTTTTCTCATCATTTTACTTCTTGCACCTGCATGTTACTGGATATGCGTACACTACTTCAAAGCTGATTTAGTTAACATACACAGGGATCACTTATGTAACAGACGTGGGCAGTATTTGGAGAATTTGTAAATCCTGAATGATTTTATGATCAAGTGGACATATTGCCCGCTGTCCACCAGAGCAGACCCCAGCATCACGTCTATTATCCCTCACCATGGGTGATAAACCCAAGAGAGAGGGGGCCCAAGGAATCATGGGTAAGTCATTGCTAGGGGGTCAAAGGTCACAGTCTATCACTGTAGTCTTCTTTCTCTTTTTGGATTGGGTTGGAAGGGAGGGAGCGGGTGGGTGGAGGGGGCACTCGTGGTCAGGTCAAGGTTGAGAGAACCGCATGTTCCCAATGGAGTAGTCTTCTAGGAGTAATTAGGACTGTTTCTGGTCGAAGACACCTTCAACTGGTTGCACGATAATTTGTGAAAAAACTTTAAACTTGTTCCAGCCAGGTTTATGCTCTGTTATGTAATGGAATGCTAAGACACACCATGTTAACTTCAATTTAAATGTTACCCTGATTGTATGCAATTATCACATTTTTAAATAAACATCACATGGTTTATATCTGTTTTATCACCTATTTGGAAAGATTAACTGTTCTTTCTCTCGCAGCCTCTTGCTAATGAAATAAAACATATAGCCTTTTTTAAATATATGCCCAGGTTTGAAACCCTTAAACTTAAGATATGGAAGTTTTCACCATCTTCAAAGTCTCTCCAACTTAACACGTTTAGAGTGGATGATGTATTTAAGTCGTACAGCTTTACAGACTTACGAAGAGTGGGGAGTAACAGAAGAGTTAGCATTTTCCCCCTACTAACGGAAACTGATGCAGACACACGTGGAGGAAGGAGGGCTGAGGGCAGAACAGTGAGGCTGAGCTCTGGGGGTGTTGGTTGTGAGGAATGGATGTGGTGTCAGTGTCGAGATATTTTCTGTTTATGGCTGTTTTGTCAGGGATGCCAGGGAGCTCTGTGGTTCAGACTGACTGGGCTGCAGGCCCACAGACAGGCCTCTGAGAGACTCATGGATTCCCATGTGGTTGGGGAAACACAGTAGGCCACATAGTAGACCACATACATCCAAATATATAGAGATTTTTATATACAATAGTAGTATTGACAAAATGTATTGTTAGATCAAATTCCTTTTCCACTTGTGTAAAAACAACTGATCAAATTCATTATTATGCAATTATAATTAGATTCACATGCAATAATTGCTATATCGATACATGACTTTAGCGCATCATAAAGATTTACATTTTAGGATCCAGCTGAGATTTACCTTACACTTTAACAGGAAGCTCTGTACCAATAGGGAATTTGGTTTATGAGTTTAAACCAATAAGGGTACTTGTTGAATTTATAGTGCCAAGTCACTTCTGATCCTGAAATATGATTTACTTTAGTTTAAAGTTGTTAATCTCTGTTTTTGGAAACCTCTTCCTCTGTGTACTTTTCAGCAGAATGCAGGTGTCTTTAAATGTTATTTCAAGATAGACTGAACTGAAGGGAGGTGATGTGAGGTCCTTCTGTGGGTTGGAAGAGGCAAGGAAAGTGTGTGTGTGTACATGAGTGTACATTGTGTGTGTGTGTGTGTGCTGCTGGCAGATGTGCAGGGTTATAATTTTACAGGATGTTTTTGGGGAACTCTGTCGGGGTGACCCCGGTCCCCTGTACCCACTCAATTACTGGCCATGATGATGTGTTTAAATCTACATGATGCTCTGGTGACCTCTTGGTAATGTGAAGCATAATATACAGTACCAGTCAAAAGTTTGGACACACCTACTCATTCAAGGATTTTTCTTAATTTTTTTTATTATTTTCTACATTGTTACTACATTTTTCCAATTCGTTCCAGTCATTGGCAGCAGAGAACTGGAAGGAAAGGCGGCCAAATGAGGTGTTGGCTTTGGGGATGACCAGTGAGATATACCTGCTGGAGCGCGTGCTACAGGTGGGTGTTGTTATAGTGAGCTGAGATAAGGCAGAGCTTTACCTAGCGTAGACGACCTGGAGCCAGTGGGTCTGGCGACGAATATGTGGTGAGGGCCAGCCGACTCGAGCATACAGTCCGCAGTGGTGGGTGGTATAAGGGGCATTGGTGACAAAACGGATGGCACTGTATCCAGTTTGCTGAGTAGAGTATTGGAAGCTATTTGGTAAATGACATCACCGAAATCCGGTAGGATAGTCAGTTTTGCGGCATGAGTGAGGCTTTGTTGCTAAATAGGAAGCCGATTCTAGATGCTTAATACTTTATCTGTTATTTTACCAGGTAAGTTGACTGAGAACAGGTTCTCATTTACAGCAACAACCTGGGGAATAGTTACAGGGGAGAGGGATGAATGAGCCAATTGTAAACTGGGGATTATTAGGTGACCGTGATGGTTTGAGGGCCAGATTGGGAATTTAGCCAGGTCACCGGGGTTAACACCCCTTCTCTTACTACAAGTGCCATGGGATCTTTAATGACCTCAGAGAGTCAGGACACCTGTTTAACATCACCCTACACAGGGCAGTGTCCCCAATCACTGCCCTGGGGTTTGGGGATATTTTTTAGATCAGAGGAAAGAGTGCCACCTACTGGCCCTCCAACACCACTTTCAGCAGCACCTGGTCTCCCATCCAGGGACTGACCAGGACCAACCCTGCTTAGCTTCAGAAGCAAGCCAGGAGTGGTATGCAGGGTGGTATACTGCTGGCTTTCAGTCTGGAAGGAGAGTTTACAGTCTAGCCAGACACCTAGGTATTTGTAGTTGTCCACATATTCTAAGTCAGAACCGTCCAGAGTAGTGATGCTAGTCAGGCGGGCGGGTGCGGGCAGCGAATGGTTGAAAAGCATGCATTTGGTTTTACTAGCGTTTAAGAACAGTTGGAGGCCATGGAAGGAGTGTTGTATGGCATTGAAGCTCATTTGGAGGTTAGTTAACACAGTGTCCAAAGAAGGGCCAGATGTATACAGAATGGTGTCTGCAGTGATACGCCACACCATCCCATCTGGTTTGCTCTTAGTCCCACTATCATTTCTTTTTCAACAGGACAATGACTCAACCAACACACCTCCAGGTTGTGTAAGGGCTACTTGACCAAGAAGGAGAGTGTTGGGGTGCTTCATCAGATGACCAGGCCTCCACAATCACCTGACCTCAACCCAATTGAGATGGTTTGGGATGAGCTGGACTGCAGAGTGAAGTAAAAGCAGCCAACAAGTGCTCAGCAAATGTGGGAACACCTTCAAGACTGTTGGAAAAGCATTCCAGGTGAAGCTGGTAGAGAGAATGCCAAGAGTGTGCAAAGCTGTTATCAAGGCAAAGGGTAGCTACTTTTGAAGAATCTCAAATATAACATATATTTAGATTTGTTAAACACTTTTTTGGTTACTACATGATTCCATATGTGTTATTTCATAGCTGTGATGTCTTCACTATTATTCTACAATGTAGAAAATAGGACAAATAAAGAAAAACCCTTGAATGAGTAGCTGTCTAAACTTTTGACTGGTACTGTATATGCACTGTGGGGGATACAGTGTGCATACATAGGCATATTATTTATTCAGCCGATGATACAAGGTAGTGAAATATAAAGTTGTTGTACTTTCCTTGAGGGAGAAGAAACAGTGAAAAAATGATTTAATTAACCTGCAAAATTCCAAAAAATGTTTTGCTTAAACTATGTTCAATTTAATGAGCATCTTTCTGTTTTTTTATTCCCCCCAGTAAAATTGGCATATATAAGAGTCAAAAGGCCAACAAAAAATATTTATTTATAGCCTAAAGAGGTTGAGGTTCCTTTAAATTGAAATAACATATTTGCTTGAAATAACACACTATGCATATGTGAATGCATGGTGTAGTCAGTGTTGATTCATTATTACTATGTATTATTGGCTACATTGTATTGCTTGTAACAATAACTCCAGACTGATACAGTATATGATGAACAGGCTCGTGCATGCTGAATGCACATTTGAAGCTGGGGATATCCTTTCTTTTGCTCTTCAGAGTATCGTTGAATGAGAAGACAGATTCACTTTTGTTTGGATAGGGGGTGTCCCTCCCTCCACGCTTCATGTGACAAAAAAAAGACCGCCCCCCTTCAATTCCCATGGATCGAATCACAGAACCCCAGCTTCAAGACATCTGTTCCTCTACAAAAGAGCGTGCCCCGCATTCAGAGCTGTGACCGACTGTCTGTCGTGGTACCCTACATTTGCCCGTGATTATCAGCCGAAAATAGACATTGACCCAAACTCACCCTGCTCTTCTTTTCGCAGTTTATAGACCGGGGGGAATCGGAACGAGGGTTTTGCCTCCTCTCCATCTCTCGCGTCCAAGCAGAGAGAGCAATCGCCGTGCGTCAACCGGGTGCCATAGAGTAGCAGATTTATTTTTGTCTGCCCTCTAGCCTGGAGTTTCTCATCCTCCGCGTCTGGCTTCGAGGGTGAAGGACAACGAAGAGCTTATTAAAATATCGTGATACCCGATGTGTGAATATTTAGCGTTTATGGACATTTATTTTCTCGCATTCAGTCATCGTTAGAAGACGACTGTCATAATGGAGTCAGTGGAAAAGGAGTGTGGAGCGTTGGGTGGATTATTCCAAGCTATCGTCAACGACATGAAGGTACCAGAGCTCGATGAAGTCGACAGTTTTTTCCGACCTATTGCATGGATAATCTGACTCAATTTACTGCCTTTGTTTCCTCTCATATTCTGTACCGCCTCACTGGCTATACGAAAGGAGAAATTGTGATAAATATTTTTCCTTTATGTTACTTGCCTAGAGTGGCAGCTGTTCTGATGACGACCAACATGTCTTTGAATATAATCAAGCTGTTGATAGTTTGAGTTAATATTTGTAGGTTATAGGCTACAGAATTTGTTGTGCAAAATTTGTTATACAATTGTTCCATTGAAAATATGAGTTAGCCTGTACTTTTCAATAATTAAACATACTTTAAAAGGAAGTCAATAACTGAATATCAGAGTAATGACTGAATAGATTAGACAGTGTTCCAACTGATCCACTGCTAAATCAGTAATGGTTACAACAAACAACTGTAATTGTGGATGTCTTATTGGATATATGGCAGCTCCCTAACCTAATCATAACAAAACATGACAAACAACTGCTGTGACAGGGACATAACAAGTATGTGGCACACACTGATCACATAACCCATAACATGTTTTTAGTTTAGTGTGTGTGTGTGTGTGTGTGTGTGCCTACACATTTTCCAGTGTCTAACATCAGGCCAATAATGGAGGGGTTAATTGATCCAATTTGGCGACCCCTTCTTATCCAGGAAAGCAGCTCTTTGACAAAGACATGTCAAATGAAATGGCCAGTTTGGCCACTAGGCTGTGATCCATGTTGACCATGGTCTGACTCGCAAGATTATGGTCACAATGCAGTGTCCACCAGCAAAGATTATGATGTCTTTCTTTATAATTAGATACAGGGAGGGAGGGGAGCCTATTCAGATTATGGTCACAATGCAGCGTCCACCAGCAAAGATTATGTCTCTCTTTATTATTAGATACAGGGAGGGAGGGAAGCCTATTCAGATTATGGTCACAATGCAGTGTCCACCAGCAAATATTATGTCTCTCTTTATTATTAGATACAGGGAGGGAGGGAAGCCTATTCAGATTATGGTCACAATGCAGTGTCCACCAGCAAATATTATGTCTCTCTTTATTATTAGATACAGGGAGGGAGGGAAACCTATTCAGATTATGGTCACAATGCAGTGTCCACCAGCAAATATTATGATGTCTTTCTTTAGAATTAGATACAGGGAGGGAGGGAAGCCTATTCAGATTATGGTCACAATGCAGTGTCCACCAGCAAAGATTATGTCTCTCTTTATTATTAGATACAGGGAGGGAGGGGAGCCTATTCAGATTATGGTCACAATGCAGTGTCCACCAAAAAATATTATGACGTCTGTCTTTATAATTAGATACAGGGAGGGGAGGGTAGCCTATTCAGGTCAAGCAGGACAAGTTCACATAGGTCGAGCAGTGGCCTAGTTTGGTATGTTGTACAACAGATGGAAAGTGTGAACTGGCATGGTAATATGGAGTACAATGTTAGGCCATAAATAGGACGAGGAGTTTTTCTTGACCACACGATCTGACCAGGAACAACTCTGGGCCCCAGTTATAAACCTTATATTTTTATTATTTATATATATAGAATAAAAATATATCTAAAATGTGTGAGTGTATACAGTGGGGAGAACAAGTATTTGATACACTGCTGATTTTGCAGGTTTTCCTAATTACAAAGCATGTAGAGATCTGTCATTTTGATCATAGGTACACTTCAACTGTGAGAGACAGAATCCAAAACAAAAATCCAGAAAATCACATTGTATGATTTTTAAGTAATTCATTTGCATTTTATTGCATGACATAAGTATTTGATCACCTACCAACCAGTAAGAATTCCGGCTCTCACAGACCTGTTAGTTTTTCTTTAAGAAGCCCTCCTGTTCTCCACTCATTACCTGTATTAACAGCACCTGTTTGAACTCGTTACCTGTATAAAAGACACCTGTACACACACTCAATCAAACAGACTCCAACCTCTCCAGAATGGCCAAGACCAGACAGCTGTGTAAGGACATCAGGGATACAATTGTAGACCTGCACAAGGCTGAGATGGGCTACAGGACAATAGGCAAGCAGCTTGGTGAGAAGGCAACAACTGTTGGCGCAATTATTAGAAAATGGAAGAAGTTCAAGATGATGGTCAATCACCCTCGGTCTGGGGCTCCATGCAAGATCTCACCTCGTGGGGTATCAATGATCATGAGGAAGGTGAGGGATCAGCCCAGAACTACACGGCAGGACCTGGTCAATGACCTGAAGAGAGCTGGGACCACAGTCTCAAATAAATCCATTAGTAACACACTACGCCGTCATGGATTAAAATCCTGCCGCGCATGCAAGGTCCCCCTGCTCAAGCCAGCGCATGTCCAGGCCCGTCTGAAGTTTGCCGATGATCCAGAGGAAGAATGGGAGAAGGTCATGTGGTCTGAGACAAAAATAGAGCTTTTTGGTCTAAACTCCACTCGCCGTGTTTGGAGGAAGAAGAAGGATGAGTACAACCCCAATAACACCATCAAAACCGTGAAGCATGGAGGTGGAAACATCATTCTTTGGATTCTTTTCTGCAAAGGGGACAGGACGACTGCACCGTATTGAGGGGAGGATGGATGGGGCCATGTATACCGAGATCTTGGCCAACAACCTCCTTCCCTCAGTAAGAGTATTGAAGATGGGTCGTGGCTGGGTCTTCCAGCATGACAACGACACGAAACACACAGCCAGGGCAGCTGAGGACTGGCTCCATAAGAAGCATCTCAAGGTCCTGGAGTGGCCTAACCTGTCTCCAGACCTGAACCTAATAGAAAATCTTTGGAGGGAGCTCAAAGTCCGTATTGCCCAGCGACAGCCCCGAAGCCTGAAGGATCTGGAGAAGGTCTGTATGGAGGAGTGGGACAAAATCCCTGCTGCAGTGTGTGCAAACCATGTCTAGAACTACAGGAAATGTATGATCTCTGTAATTGCAAACAAAGGTTTCTGTACCAAATATTAAGTTCTGCTTTTCTGATGTATCAAATGCTTATGTCATGCAATAAAATGCAAATTAATTACTTAAAAATCATACAATGTGATTTTCTGGGTATTTGTTTTAGATTCCGTCTCTCAGTTGAAGTGTACCTATGATAAAAATTACAGACCTCTACATGCTTTGTAAGTGGGAAACACTGCCAATTTTGCAGGTTTTCAAATACTTGTTCTCCCCACTGTATATAGAATTATTTATGTCCTTCCTCTCTCTAGGCTTGTCTGGGTTCCAGACCTGAAATTATAAAGTCGAATTTGAACTCAATTACTTACCAGGTTAAGTAAGGTCATGTCATCAGGTACACAGTATTATGTGTGTCTATTGATAAAACGCATGTCTCTGAGTAGGTGTGCTGATCTAGGATCAGGGCCCCCCTGGTCCAGTCTTTCTAATCTAAAAGGCTAAATGTATCCTATATCAGCACTCCTACTCTGATCCCTGATATTGATCATCTACTCAGTGGCTAACTGGCCATGGCCACTCGATAGCCTACCTTCTATTTATGGGGCGTAGTTTGCCAAGCACTGTAAGATGCTCAATGAGATACAATATGCTAAATATCAGCATTTCATACAGTATTCTTTTGTCATTGTGTCTACGGGAGAAAGACAACATTTAGAGAAAGGGACCTATTATCAGCTGGAATTAATGGTCCAGATACAGAAAACCTTACTCAGCAGTCAGCTCATCTGGCTCGTATTCACTAGGGCATGCAATGGAAAACATCAAGTGCATTGCAACGGATAATGTAAATGAGCGTTTCTTATTGAACAAGTCCAAGTAGTCCCTCCCTGTTTTCAGTTTTCTACCGTTTGGTGCCTAATGAATACTACCCTGGTGCATAGTGCTTGACTTCCTCCCGAGCCAGTCAAGGAGAGAATTAGCCGTATGGCTGAACCTGGTGTAGGCTAGGTACACACTGTCAGTGTCGCAGCCTGTTGAGAGGTAACTCTGCCAGTGTATCACTGACTCCCCTATATCCAACAGTGCAACATGACACAGACAAGCCGTTAGCACCTGATGCAGTTGTATAACAGCCTGCTCTGCTCCCTTCAGATGAATTCATTAACTGAGGAAGGAAGGATCTGCCTGGATTTTGGGAGCTGTGTTTGTGTGTGTGTGCATCTTTCTTCACTGCGCTGCATGGATATCTTAACCCTGCTTTCACCCTGCACCCTCAGCTGTCCTGTCTCAGCCTCCTCCTGCCATTGTCAGGAGGTATAGGGCTGAAAAGCTAATTAGCCACCTGTTGCAGTCCAGTGAAGACAGACGGAGAATGGCGAAGCATTAGGAGAACATTTTAATCGTGAATGTGAAAGTCTTAATAGTGAAACTTGATCACTTTGTGAGGAGTTCATTTTCTCATAGAAAGATATCTTGAAAACAGGGAATGATCACTTCTTGGATATGATGACGAGAGAAATAGGAGTTGAGTGAATGATCTGGGATGTTTCTTTTGCCTATTTTCCCCTTTCTCTGCAGTCTTTTCACTTCTCTGCAAGAGAAGCTGGTGAATATGTATATAGACAGCCTGTGTCCCTCTCTCTGGTCTCTATGAGGCTCAGGCTGGGCTCCGATCCTAAGCGTGTTTTGTGTTTTGGCCAGGGGCCTGTAGGGAGGAAGGTAGGCAGCTGCTGGGGCCTGTAGGGAAGCACACTCTTAGAAAAAAGGGTTCCAAAAGGGTTCTCCGGTTGTCCACATAGGAGAACCCCTTTGGGTTCCAGGTAGAACAGTTTTTGGTTCTAGGTAGAAGCCTTTTAAGTTCCATGTAGAACCCAATAGTGTTCTACCAAAGGGTTATCTTATGGAGACAGCTGAAGAACCCTTTTAGGTTCTAGATAGCAAATGTTTTTCTAAGCGTGCAGGCTGCTGCTGGGGCTCAGGGCTGGAGGGAGGCAGGCTGCTGCTGGGGCTCAGGGCTGGAGGGAGGCAGGCTGCAGGGCTGGAGGGAGGCTGGCTCTGGGGCTGGGCTGGAGGGAGGCTGGCTGCTGCTGGGGCTCAGGGCTGGAGGGAGGCTGGCTGCTGCTGGGGCCCAGGCCTGGAAGGAGGCTGGCTGCGTGTCCTCAGGGAAATCTGATCCAGCATGATTCCTTAAAGAGCAGGCACACTACCTGCCCTAACCATATTTCCCCCTCCCTCCCACACACCCCAGCTTTGCCCTGCAGTGAGTCAACAGTGAGTCAACTGTATTTTCAGCATGGTTAGGTAAGAGCGAATATGCAAGCTTGATTGGATGATAATGTATTATGTTGTTCTGAGTCATATGAGAAGGCTGAGCACAGGTTTTCCAAAGTGCTGGTCCACTGGAACAAAACATTGTGTGTGTGAGTATGTATGTGTGTGCGCGCGTGTGTGCATGAGTGCGCGCACGCGCCAAAGGTTTAAACTAACATTTGATTCCTCTTTCATCCAGAGTTCATATCCAGTGTGGGAAGACTTCAGTGCCAAGGCCACTAAACTACACTCCCAACTCAGGTGAGACCTTGATTCTCCATTATGTCTGTGACTGACTATCATGTCCTATCTATCCCACCTTCAATAGATACAAGTTTGCATTTATTGGGATGACATATGTACTGGAGGCAGCTCTGCAGGGTAGTCACTAGCTGGCACAGCCACAAAGTCATAACATCTGATTTTAAACCTAACCTGAACCTGAACCCTAACCTGAGCCACACTGCTAACCTTATGTCTAAGCCTAATGTTAAATTAAGACCACTAAGCTAATTTTGTTTTCATACATATTCACAATATACTTTGCACAGCTCTGTCTTCAGGACAAGAGTAATCCCAATAAATGTGAACCTGCTCAGTAGACTTGCTACTCTAAGTGTCCAGTGTTGACATTCTGGTCTATTCATAGTTTCTAGTCGCTGTTGAGGTTGAATACTGACTGCTGTGTCCTCCTGTGTACTTGTAGGACTACAGTTCTGGCAATAGTAACATTTCTAGATGCCTTTCAGAAGGTGGCAGACATGGCGACCAACTCAAGAGGTAAGGAGAAAATAGCAAGATGAGTGACTAAGGGACTCTTAAACAGTTTTAAAAAAAGAGTGGTTTCCTATCTCTGTCTCTTTTCCTTTGACTGCACTAATCGGAAAACACAGGAGAAGTGAGACCAAAACCAACCTAATTGATTCATATGTGCTTTTGCTTTCACTTGTCTAGTTCTTTCACACTGAATGAATAAAATAAGAAGAGTGAGAAGCCACTTCAGAAGCCACTTTGGGAAGTACACTGTGTCTGCTCTCTGCAGTATGTAGGCTCTTTGTTCTATGAAGTGTTCCTTCCTCCCTTGATTCCTTCCTTGATTCTATCATGACATGATTGTAGGAAGGATACATTTCAAGAGTATTTGAATAGGGCTTATATACAGAGTCCATTCTCCAACATGAAGAATCATGCTGGGTGAATCTACATGGAAACAGCCCACTAAACTGATCAAGCTGAGCTCATTGTATGTAGGGCTGGTGATGAGGATGTGTTGTGATCTGCTTGGTCACTGTATGGAGCGGCAGACAGATCCTCTGTAGAGCAATGATTAATAAAATTCTCCACCCGGTTGATCATCGAAAGCAGTATTTAGGTGAAAAATCTATACACACACAGATGCATGCCTGCATATATATATGTATATATATACACACGCACACACACACACAACTATTGATAGTTTGCTGAGCATCTACAGATGGACTATCCAAATATAGTGTTACCATGAATATTGATACACCAGCTAGTAACCAAACATATGTCTCCATCCCTGATGAGGCTGCATCACTAAACCTAAAGTGAGCTTAGGTGCTGTAACAATGGGCCGCAAGGTGTGATGAGGCTGGCCAATGGCCCACAAATAAAAAGTCCCAGTATATCTGTCATCCTCACAGCAGGCGAGCTCTCTGAGGGGCTGGATCCTGGCAACATCTGGCAACCTGAACCTGTTCTCGCTAGTAATGTTCTGACTGTGCCAGGGCAACTATTCAGAGACAGAGAGAGACTAATTACTTTAAACGCTTACAGATAGGACATGATTATAATCTCTATCACTCATGTGCCAACTCACTCCAATCCCTCTTCCAGTGACCTTAGCTGTAGGATTAGACAGACACCATGGAATCCATGGCAGCAACATCCGAATGTGGCATATACAAACAGTATGGGGAGAGATGTTATAAAATTAAAGAACAATGCCAGGCAAGCTCAATCAAGCCCAGATCAAATATTTGAAACTATTTCAAATAGTATTTAAACTCAGGTCTTTCGGAAGACACACAGCATCCCACTGATGCCTGTGTCTATGTAAAGTAGATGGAGGTTTTGAATGTTTGTTTCTGGATCATTAGCAATATGTCAGTGAACCAATTCCATTCCATTTGTCCTCTGGGAGCCCTTTTGTGCTCAGCGCCAGTCAGCAGACTTCACAACTGCAGCCATTCATTTGGAAGGAGGAATGTCGATATTTATTTTAACCGGCTGGTGCTGGAGAACAAAGACCCTTGAACTCTCACTGCAGGCTGGGTAGTGGTTTGGGTCATTTCACCTCCCCCAGTTGATGGTACTACCGGGTTCTCAGGGTTCTCTACAAGTGTTTAAATTGCTGGTTCTAGTCAGGAAGATGTTATAACAGTGTTGTAGAGAGCGAGAGAGACAGAAAGAAAGAGAGTATGAGAGATAGAAAGTGTTAGAATGTGTCTGTGTGTGTGTGTGTGTGTGTGTGTGTGTTTATTAGTCTGTGTGTTTGCGTGTCTGTGTGTGTCTGTCTAGGGGTTATTGCGCCACAGGGATCTGCTCTGTGGTATGTAGTGTTGGCCATCAGGCCTGATTACCTCTCAGCATCAGGGGATGGACCACAGCTGCTGGCACAGCTGGAGATTTGACCACGTTCTTCTCCTCTAATCTAGCCCTGACACACTCACCCCCTAACCCCTTTAACTCACTACCCATCCCACACACTTACAGTATTCTGTCATTCCATTTACCTATCCTGTCTTCTGCCTCTCATTCTGCACTCAATCAAACACCCACCTGTCACTGGTCTCACACCCACAAATTGAGAGAGGGAATGAGAGGAGAGCAAAGCAGGAGGAGATGAAGTACTGCTTGGAAATGGACACTGGGTATTATTGGGAAATAGTTTATTTATATCACCATAATCACTGACAGAAAAAGTCTCCTGCATCTCTCTCTCCTTTCTTTCTCTGTCTCTCTCACAATGTATCTCCACCCAGCTCTCTCTCCTTTCTCTCCCTCTATCTCTCTCTGTCTTTCTCTGTCTCTCTATATATCTCCACTATCTCTCTACTTTCTCTCCCTCTATCTCTCTCTGTCTTTCTCTGTCTCTCTCTCTATGTATCTCCACCTAACTCTCTCTCCTTTCTCTCCATCTATCTCTCTGTCTTTCTCTGTCTCTCTCTCTCTATGCATCTCCACCTAACTCTCTCTCTTTTCTCTCCCTCTATCTCTCTCTCTGTCTTTCTCTGTCTCTGTCTCTCTATGCATCTCCACCCAACTCTCTCCTTTCTCTCCATCTATCTCTCTGTCTCTCTCTTTTTTTCCAGCTTGGTCTGGGTTCAAGTCTGGGCTCCCAGCCGTGTGCCATGTTTTGAAACTTTATGTGCACATTTGGTCACCTACAAACAAGCAAGATTTCTGGCTCTCACAGACTTGTAACTTCTTCTTTAAGAGGCTCCTCTGTCCTCCACTCGTTACCTGTATTAATGGCACTTGTTTGAACTTGTTATCAGTATAAAAGACACCTGTCCACAACCTCAAACAGTCACACTCCAAACTCCACTATGGCCAAGACCAAAGAGCTGTCAAAGGACACCAGAAACAAAATTGTAGACCTGCACCAGGCTGGGAAGACTGAATCTGCAATAGGTAAGCAGCTTGGTTTGAAGAAATCAACTGTGGGAGAAATTATTAGGAAATGGAAGATAACAAGATAATACAAGACCGCTGATAATCTCCCTCGATCTGGGGCTCCGCGCAAGATCTCACCCCGTGGGGGCAAAATGATCACAAGAATGGTGAGCAAAAATCCCAGAACCACACGGGGGGACCTAGTGAATGACCTGCAGAGAGCTGGGACCAAAGTAACAAAGCCTACCATCAGTAACACACTACGCCGCTAGGGACTCAAATCCTGCAGTACCAGACGTGTCCCCCTGCTTAAGCCAGTACATGTCCGGGCCGTCTGAAGTTTGCTAGAGAGCATTTAGATGATCCAGAAGAAGATTGGGAGAATGTCATATGGTCAGATGAAACCAAAATATAACTTTTTGGTAAAAACTCAACTCGTTGTGTTTGGAGGACAAAGAATGCTGAGTTGCATCCAAAGAACACCATACCTACTGTGAAGCATGGGGGTGGAAACATCATGCTTTGGGGCTGTTTTTCTGCAAAGGGACCAGGACGACTGATCCGTGTAAAGGAAAGAATGAATGGGGCCATGTATCGGGAGATTTTGAGTGAAAACCTTCTATCAGCAAGGGCATTGAAGATGAAACGTGGCTGGGTCTTTCAGCATGACAATGATCCAAAACACACCGCCCGGGCAATGAAGGAGTGGCTTCATAAGAAGCATTTCAAGGTCCTGGAGTGCCCTAGCCAGTCTCCAGATCTCAACCCCATAGAAAATCTTTGGAGGGAGTTGAAAGTCCGTGTTGCCCAGCAACAGCCCCAAAACATCACTGCTCCATAGGAGATCTGCATGGAGGATTGGGCCAAAATACCAGCAACAGTGTGTGAAAACCTTGTGAAGACTTACAGAAAACGTTTGACCTCTGTCATTGCCAACAAATATATAACAAAGTATTGAGATAATCTTTTGTTATTGACCAAATACTTATTTTTCCACCATAATTTGCAAAAAAATTCATTAAAAATCCTACAATGATTTTCTGGATTTTTTTTTTCTCTTTTTGTCTGTCATAGTTGAAGTGTACCTATGATGAAAATTACAGGCCTCTCTCATCTTTTTAAGTGGGAGAACTTGCACAATTGGTGGCTGACTAAATACTTTTTTTGCCCCACTGTACCTCTGTGTACAGGGGTTAGTGTGGGTAAGTAAAGTTAGCCTGGATTTTAGAGTGGGTGATTTAGTCCTCCATATTTTGATCAAGGTGAGCGGGGCATTCACATTGGGCACAAAGTGAGTTACTATAGGTCCTCAATTCTGCCATATTTGGATGAGAGAAGGTGAGTTCTCCATATATGGGTGAGTGAGGGAGAATGGGGAAGTTAGTACAGACAGTGAATGAGGGTGGATGGGTTGGAATTTCCAAAGCTCTCTGGAGGGAGGGAGGGGCGTACAGTTAATCCTCTTATAGCTCCAACACACATAACAGAGTGGGTTTCCTCTCTTCAGATTAACAGAAGCAGATCCCATAGCTTTAACATACACACTACAGTCTGCTGATCACTGTCATGGGAGGTGTGTGTTCATATACACAGTACTGAAGCTAAGTGTACTGTATGCTAGATCTAAACACACAAACTCACAGATACTCTTTTCAGATTAATTCACATACACAATTGTCTAGTCAATCAATATACGCAGATCAGCATATGCTCTCTCCCTCCCTTTTCTCTTTCTCTCTATCGTTCTCTCTGTCTCTCCTAGTAGATCAGTGTGTCAGTGAGGCAGTAATCCTGCTTGGCCGCTGTGCTTCTCTGGGTTGGCAGATGGCACTGATATCCTTGCCCGGCATCTGGACAACCTGAAGATTACTGTCAGCTTTACCATCATAGCAGTGGAGCTATTGTTAAAAAAAACAGTGGGCCCTTGTGATATGGGGATATGAGTCTAGTTTTAATGTGGAGATGTGGATGTAGGAGTGTGTACTAGCCTGGTTCCAGATCTTTTCATGCTGTCTTGTCAACTCCTATGGTCATTGTTGGCCAGACAGCAGAAACAGATCTGGGACCAGGCTAGAAATGTACTGTATATAGCCGAGACACAATCTGTGTTGTGTTATATGATGTATGTGTAGACTGGAATACGTATGGGACCGGATTATTTAGATGTGGACATTGTGTGCAGGGTATTTGTTGTTGAATACATGGTTATTGTGTGATGCTCTTCACCTTGGCAGGCTATTCCTACTGATTGTATTGTATTGCTCTTGAATGAAAACCATCGTTACAGCGGTCTGCCCGTCCGTCTGTGTCCGCCAGCCGGTCTGTCATGGCTGTGGTGGCTCTGAGTTCCCATGTGCTTTCAGAAGCATTAACCTCAAGGCCTGTGCTAACCTGCGGTCGCCTCCTAAACCCCGAAATGAACCATTCCAATGATTATTATTACTACAGAGAACGGGAGGAATGGAGGGAAGGGGAGAATAATACTATAGAAGGAGAAGAAGAAAAGTCTCTCTTGGCTCTGTGTAAGGAACACTCTGCAGGCGAATACCGCGCAAAGAAGACAAACATGAGAGTTGAGGAGAACACTGTGTTCAGCTTTATCCTGTAAGGACCGGGTGGAGGGGAGCAAGGGATAGCAGGAGAGGGAAAACAAATGGGAGAGAAAGAGGGACTGAGAAAAGAATGCAAACTAAGGCAATGAGGGAAGAGAGTGAGTGAAGGAATAAAGCTTGGCTTGGATCATGGCGTTAAGAGCGTGTTTCTCAACCGGTTTAGCAGGACTCCCACTGGTTACCATAGACTGCCAGTCTTTGCGCTAACGCTAGTTAGCAATTGCGCTTAAGCTTGTTAGCATCTTCCTTCAAACTGCATGCTGAGATATAAAAATAGCAGATAAATGGCTTCATTGCCAAATTCCCAAATAATCCTTTAAAGAGGTGGAGGCAGACATATCTTCATGGGTGATATCTACAGTATTACCCAATCTGCTCACAGTGAAATGGACCTTGAAAACAAGACAATGGAGGAAGGGCACATGGATGGAGCACAGAGAGTGAGACTGGAAGGCTACTTGTTGTTCGAGACTAGAGTGAGGAACCTTTTAATGGTCAACTAGAACGATACGTAAGACAGACATCAGTTTCTCAAAACAATTATGGAAAACAATGAGAGTCTATAATATTATACACACTGGTGGATCGCATCTGATTGTGATCCAGTGACTGTAGACTGTGGTGGGTCCCTCCAGCATCACTCCCTTAGGTCAGGGTGTCCCTGACGGTCAGCTCTATGGCAACGCTCCGTGCTCTGGAAAAACAGTCTGGGAAATAGGCCTATACATCTCCTCTGTCTCCCTCTCTCTTTTGTCACTTTTTCACTCTCTTATTTTCTTTCTTTTTATTTCCTTCTCTCTTTCTTTCTATCTTCCTCTGTCTCGTAAAACGTGGTGTTTTTCTCCTGCATAGCTCCCTGATGAAAAGCACATCTGGAGAAAAGAGAGACACAGACAGGATTATTTTTAGCAACACTTATGTCCCAAGGCAGGAAGCTCCTTCAGCAGTAAATATCTCTACCTCCTCCTCTTCCTCCTCCTGTCCATCATCCTAATACAGTCCAGAGGGTGTTATTGACTGCATAGTCCACACCACACTGGAGGTTGTGGAATCTGTTGGTTGTGAAACTGTATAGTCTGTTAATAACTTATGGGCCATAACCTGGGCCATAAGGTGGCCTGAGTCTCACAAAGACAGACAGGCTGGGAGGCAGATAGATGCACGTGCACACACACACATACATTGAAAAACCTGGCATCCATGGCTGCACCTGCAGTGGACCAGTTCCGTTGTCCCCTTATCCCATCACTCGTCAGCCCATCCTCAGTCTATTGCCTCTTTTATCTTCTCCTCCTCCCCATCTTCTTTCATCTATTCAATGGCCTCCGCTGTGTCTCTGCCAGCTTGCTCTCTGAACCTCTTAAAAAAGGGGTGAGAGTGGGTAAAGGGAAGAGCTTGTGTTCAAATCAGTCGGATTATCGTCAGCGGTCACTGCTTGGCAAAGGTGCCAACGTGAGGTGTAACAACGTAATCCTTTGGAGTTTGTGCTGGAAGAAATGTATATTTTGCACTAGGATATTTCCATAGCTAACTAGCTGGATAAGATTCCTATTTCTTACATTTATTTATTTTCACCTTTATTTAACCAGGTAGGCCAGTTAAGAAAAAGTTCTCATTTACAACTACGACCTGGCCAAGATAAAGCAAAGCAGTGTGACACAAACAACAACACAGAGTTACACATAAACAAAGGTACAGTCAATAACACAATATAAAAAAAATCTATGTACAGTGTGTGCAAATGTAGAAGAGTAGGGAGGTAGGTAATAAACAGGCCATAGAGGCAAAATAATTACAGTTTAGCATTAACACTGGAGTGATGGATGTGCAAGTGATGATGTGCAAGTAGAGATATTGGGGTGCAAGAGGGTCAGTAATAATATGGGGGTGAGGTATTATTTAAAGATTGACTGTGTACAGGTACAGTGATCGGTAAGCTGCTCTAACAACTGATGCTTAAAGTTAGAAAGGGTGATATAAGACTCCAGCTTCAGTGATTTGGTGGGTCAGAGAATCACCAGCAGCAAGAGCGACATCATTGATATATACAGAGAAAAGAGTCGGCCCGAGAATTGAACCCTGTGGCACCCACATAGAGACTGCCAGAGGTCCGGACAACAGGCCCTCCGATTTGACACACTGAACTCTATCTGAGAAGTAGTTGGTGAACCAGGCGAGGCAGTCATTTGAGAAGCCAAGGCTATTGAGTCTGCCTATAAGAGTGCGGTGATTGACAGAGTTGAAAGCCTTGGCCAGGTCGATGAAGACGGCTGCACAGTACTGTCTTTTATCAATGGCGGTTATGATATCATTTAGGACCTTAAGCGTGGCTGAGGTGCACCCATGACCAGCTCGGGAACCAGATTGCATAGTGGAGAAGGTACGGTGGGATTCTAAAAGGTTGGGGATCTGTTTGTTAACTTGACTTTCGAAGATTTTAGAAAGGCAGGGCAGGATGGCTATAGGTCTATAACAGCTCGGGTCTAGAGTGTCTCCCCCTTTCAAGAGGGGGATGACCGCAGCAGCGTTCCAGTCTTTGGGGATCTCAGGCGATACGAAAGAGAGATTGAACAGGTTAGTAATAGGGGTTGCAACATTTTCGTTGGATAATTTTAGAAAGAGATGGTCCAGATTGTCTAGCCCAGATCATTTGTAGGGATGCAGATTTTTTAGCTCTTTCAGAACATGAGCTGTCTGGATTTGGGTGAAGGAGAAGCGGAGTGGGCTTGGGCAAGTTGCTACAGGGGGTGCTGAGATGTTGGCCGGGGTAGGGGTAGCTAGGTGTAAAGCATGGCCAGCCTTAGAAAAATGTTTATTGAAATTATCTGAGATTTATCGGTGGTGACAATGTTTCCTATCCTCAGTGCAGTGGGCAGCTGGGAGAGGGTTGCTCTTATTCTCCATGGACTTTACAGTGTCCCCAAACCTTTTGGAATTAGTGCAACAGCATGCACATTTCTGTTTGAAAAAACTAGCCTTAGCTTTCCTAACTGACTGATTATATTGGTTCCTGACTTCCCTGAAAAGTTGCATATCGCGGGGGCTATTTGATACTAATGCAGAACGCCACAGGATGTTTTTGTGCTGGCCAAGGGCAGCCACGTCTGGGGTGAACCAAGGGCTATATCTGTTCTTAGTCCTACATTTTTTGAATGGGGCATGCTTATTTAAGATGGAGAGGAAAGCACTTTTAAAGAGCATCCAGGCATCCTCTACCGACAGGATGAGGACAATATCCTTCCAGGATACCTGGGCCAGGTCGATTAGATAGGCCTGCTTGCTGAAGTGTTTTAGGGAGCGTTTGACAGTGATGAGGGGTGGTCGTTTGACGACGGACCCATTACGCAAGCAGGCAATGATGCAATGATCACTGAGATCCTGGTTGAAGACAGCAGAGGTGTATTTAAAGGGCAAGTTGGTCAGGATGATATCTAAGAGGGTTCCCATGGTTACGGATTTAGGGTTGTACCTGGTAGGTTCCTTGATAATTTGTGTGAGATTGAGGGCATCTAGCTTAGATTGTAGGATGGCCGGTGTGTTAAGCATGTTCCAGTTTAGGTCACCTAATAGTACGAGCTCTGAAGAAAGATGGGGGGCAATCAATTCACATATGGTGTCCAGGGCACAGCTTGGGGCTGAAGGTGGTCTGTAACAAGCGGCAACGGTGAGAGACTTGTTTCTGGAAAGGTGAATTTTTTAAAGGAGAAGCTCGACTTGTTTGGACACAGACATGGATAGTATGAACGAACTTTGCAGGCTATCTCTGCAGTAGATTACAACTCCGCCCCCTTTGGCAGTTCTATCTTGTTGGAAAATGTTATACTTTCCGGATTTTTGGTGGCCTTTCTAAGCCAGGATTCAGACACGGCTAGGACTTCCGGGTTGGCAGAGTGTGCTAAAGCAGTGAATAAAATAAACTTAGGGAGGAGGCGTCTAATGTTAACATGCATGAAACCAAGGCTTTTATGGTTACAGAAGTCAACAAATGAGAGTTCCTGGGGAATGGAAGTGGAGCTAGGCGCTGCAGGGCCTGGGTTAACCTCTACATCACCAGAGGAACAGATGAGGAATAGGATAAGGGTACGGCTAAAGGCTATACGAACTGGTCGTCTAGTGCATTTGGAACAGAGAGTAAAAGGAGCAGGTTTCTGGGCACAGATGAATAGATTTAAGGCATAATGTACAGACAAGGGTATGGTAGGATGTGAATACAGTAGAGATAAACCTAAGCATTGAGTGACGATGAGAGAGGTATTGTCTCTAGAGACACCATTTAAACCAGGTGAGACCACCACATGTGTGGGAGGTAGAACTAAGTCCTATTGATCAGGGTGGGAGGCTCTACAGTGAAATAAGACAGACAGTCACTAAACAGAACAGCAATGGACAAGGCATAATGACATTAGGGAGAGGCATGCACAGCTGAGTGATCATAGGGTCCAGTGAGTAGCTAGGCGAGCTGGAGACATGGTGATTCAGACAGCTAGCGGGCCGGGCTAGCAGAAGGGCCTTAGGAGTACGTCGCGATGGAAGAGTCAAACCCCCTCTGACAGTTACATCGGCAGACAAGTCGTGATGGATCGGCGGGGCTCCGTGTAGGCAGTAAAAGGGTCCAGGCCAATTGGCAAAATAGGTATTGTAGCCCAAGAAATTGGCTGAGGGACCTCTTCAGCTTGCTGGGAGGTGAGCCTAGCTCAGGGCTAGCTCCAGGCTAACTGGTGCTTGCCTTCGGGACAGAGACGTTAGCCAGGAGTAGCCACTTGGAAAGCAGCTAGCTAGCTGCGATGATCCGGTGTAAAGGTTCAGAGCTTGCGGTAGGAATCCGGAGATGTGGTAGAAAGAACAAAAACTGTTCGATATGTTACAGACAGGTAGCGGGCCGCGGCTAGCAAATGGGCCTTCAGGTGACGTCGTGACGGAGGAGCCTGTTGAAACCCCCTCGGGCGGATTACGTCGGCAGACCAGTCGTGATGGATCTGCGGGGCTCCGTGTCGGCAGTTAAAGGGTTCCAGGCCAATTGGCAAAATAGGTATTGTCGCCCAAGAAGTGGCTGATGGACCCCTTCAGCTAGCCGGGAGATGGGCCGAGCATGAGGCTAGCTCCAGGCTAACTGGTGCTTGCTTCAAGGGGCGGACATTCCTGGGAGCATAACAATGAGGAAGTTCTGTTCTTTATCTACCGCTGAACAGCCTCTATAAACATATTGATGTTTGACAGAAGAAGAACCTATCAGTCAGCACACTGAAAAACACTCAAGTGGTTTTAGCTAGCGGCAACTGGGCCATCCGCAACCGCAGGACTCTCCAGAGGGTGGTGCAGTCAGCCCAACGTATAACCGGGGGCATACTACCTGCCCTACAGGACATCTACAGCACCCAGTATCACAGGAAGGCCAGGAAGATCATCAAGAATCTCAGCCACCCAAGCCACGACCTGTTCACCCTGCTACCATCTAAGGTGGAGACAGTACAAGTGCATCAAAGCTGAGACCGAGAGACTGAAAAACAGCTTTCTCCAGGCCATCAGCCTGTTTAATAGTCACCACTACTGACTACTGACACTGACTACTGACTACTGACACCACTGACTATACTCATCCCGAGTATTGTTATTACGGTTCTCGTCCTGTGTATTGTTATTACGGGTCTCATCCCATGTATTGTTATTACGGGTCTCGTCCCGTGTATTAATTAGAGGTTTACACCTCACTATTTGTTTGGCTTACAGCTAGAGGTCGACCGATTAATCGGAATGGCCTATTAATTAGGGCCGATTTCATGTTTTCATAACAATCGGAAATCGCTATTTTTGGACACCGATTTGGCCATTTTTTTTACACCTTTATTTATCCTTTATTTAACTAGGCAAGTCAGTTAAGAAAACATTCTTATTTTCAATGACAGCCTAGGAACGGTGGGTTAACTGCCTTGTTCAGGGGCAGAATGACAGATTTTTACCTTGTCAGCTCGGGGATTCAATCTTGCAACCTTACAGTTAACTTCTTATGGCTGCAGGGGCAGTATTGAGTAGCTTGGATGAAAGATGCCCAGAGTAAACGGCCTGGTCCTCAGTCTCAGTTGCTAATCTATGCATATTATTAGTAGTATTTGATAGAAAACACTCTGAAGTTTCTAAAACAGTTTGAATGATGTCTGTGAGTATAACATAACTCATATGGCAGGCAAAACCTGACAAGAAATTCAAACAGGAAGTGAGAAATCTGAGGTTGGTCGATTTTCAACCCAGGCCCTATTGAATTCACAGTGGGATACGGATGAAGTTGCACTTCCTAGGGCTTCCACTAGATGTCAACTGTCTTTAGAAATGAGGCTTCTACTGTGGTGTGGACCTGAATAGGAGCTTAATGAGTCAGGTTACTGGCAGAGAGCCATTTCCTGGTCACACGCATTTCTCATGATATCGACCTGCGTTCCATTGCTTCTCTAGACACAAAGGAATTCTCCGGTTGGAACTTTATTGAAGATTTATCATAACAACACCCTAAAGATTGATTCTATACTTAGTTTGAAATGTTTCTTCCAGCTGTAATATAACTTTTTGAAGTTTTTGCCCGATGTTATGCGGGACCTGCACAAGCGTTTGGATATGTGTACCTAACGCGCTAACAAAAGTCGCTACTTGGACATAAATAATGCACATTATCGAACAAATCAAGCATTTATTGTGGAACTAGGATTCCTGGGAGTGCATTCTGATGAAGATCATCAAAGGTTAGTGATTAATTTAACTTTATTTGTGCTTTTTGTGACTCCTCTCTTTGACTGGAAAAATGGCTGAGTTTTTCTTTGGCTTGGTGGTGACCTAACATAATCATTTGTGGTGCTTTTGCTGTAAAGCCTATTTGAAATTGGACACTGGGGTGGGATTAACAACAAGATTATCTTTAAAACGGTATAAGATACATGTATGTTTGAGGAATTTTAATTATGAGATTTCTGTTGTTTTGAATTTGGCACCCTGCACTTTCACTGGCTGTTGTCATATCATCCCGTTAACGGGATTGCAGCCCTAAGAAGTTTTAACTAGTCCAATGCTCTAACCACCTGATTACATTGCACTCCACGAGGAGACTGCCTGTTACGCGAATGCAATAAGAAGCCAAGGTAAGTTGCTAGCTAGCATTAAACTTATCTTATAAAAAACAATCAATCAATCATAATCACTAGTTAACTACACATGGTTGATGATATTACTAGTTTATCTAGCGTGTTCTGCATTGCATATAATCGATGTGTACCTAATCATAAACATCAATGCCTTTCTTAAAATCAATACACAAGTATATATTTTTAAACCTGCATATTTAGTTAATATTGCCTGCTGACCTGGCTTGTTGCGAACTCTGTGAAGACTATTTCTTCCTAACAAAGACGGCCAACTTCGCCAAACGGGGGATGATTTAACAAAAGCGCATTTGTGAAAAAAGCACAATCGTTGCACGACTGTACCTAACCATAAACATGAATGCCTTTCTTAAAATCAATACACAGAAGTATATATTTTTAAACCTGCATATTTTGCTAAAAGAAATCCAGGTTAGCAGGCAATATTAACCAGGTGAAATTGTGTCACTTCTCTTGCGTTCATTGCATGCAGAGTCAGTGTATATGCAACACTTTGGGCCGCCTAATTTGCCAGAATTTTACATAATTATGACATAACATTGAAGGTTATGCAATGTAACTGGAATATTTAAACTTATGGATGCCACCCGTTAGATAAAATACGGAACGGTTCCTTATTTCACTGAAAGAATAAACGTCTTGTTATCGAGATTATAGTTTCCGGATTCGACCATATTAATAACCTAAGGCTCGTATTTCTGTGTGTTGTGTTATAGTTAAGTCTATGATTTGATAGAGCAGTCTGACTGAGCGATGGTAGGCACCAGCAGGTTCGTAAGCATTCATTCAAACAGCACTTTGGTGCGTTTTGCCAGCAGCTCGTCGCTGTGCTTCAAGCATGAGCTGTTTATGACTTCAAGCCTATCAACTCCCGAGATTAGGCTGATGTAACCGATGTGAAATGGCTAGCTAGTTAGCGGGGTGCACGCTAATAGCGTTTCAAACGTCACTCGCTCTGAGACTTGGAGTGGTTGTTCCCCTTGCTCTGCAAGGGCCGCGGCTTTTGTGGAGCGATGGATAACGCTGCGTCGAGGGTGGCTGTTGTCGATGTGTTCCTGGTTCGAGCCCAGGTAGGGGCGAGGAGAGGGATGGAAGCTATACTGTTACACTGGTAATACTAAAGTGCCTATAAGAACATCCAATAGTCAAAGGTATATGAAATACAAATCATATATAGAGAGAAATTGTCCTATAATAACTACAACCATATGTTCTCTCATGTTCTGAGCAAGGAACTTAAACGTTAGCTTTCTTACATGGCACATATTGCACTTTTACTTTCTTCTCCAACACTTTGTTTTTGCATTATTTAAACCAAATTGAACATGTTTCATTTTATTTGAGGCTAAATAGATTTTTATTGATGTATTATATTACTTAAGATAAAATAAGTGTTGTTGTAATTGTCATTGTTACAAATAAAATAATTAAAAAATTGGCCGATTAATCGGTATCGGATTTTTTTGGTCGGTATCGGTATCGGCGTTGAAAAATCATAATATATATATATATATATATATATATATATATATGAGTTGAAGTCGGAAGTTTACATACACTTAAGTTGGAGTAATTAAAACTCGTTTTTCAACCACTCACCAAAACTACTATAGTTTGTTAACAAGAAATTTGTGAAGTCGGTTAGGACATCTACTTTGTGCATGACAAAAGTAATTTTTCCAACAATTGTTTACAGACAGATTATTTCACTTATAATTCACTGTATCCCAATTCCAGTGGGTCAAAACTTTACATACACTAAGTTGACAGTGCCTTTAAACAGCTTGGACATTTCCAGAAAATGATGTCATGGCTTCAGAAGCTTCCCAACCTGAAAGGCTGCTCAGAAAGGAAGAAGCCACTGCTCCAAAACCGCCATAAAAAGCCAGACTACGGTTTGCAACTGCACATTGGGACACAGATTGTACTTTTTGGAGTAATGTCCTCTGGTCTGATGAAACAAAAATAGAACTGTTTGGCTATAATGACCATCGTTATGATAGGAGGAAAAGGGGGAGGCCTGCAAGCCGATGAACACCATCCTAACCGTGAAGCATGGGGGTGGCAGGATCATGTTGTGGGTGTGCTTTGCTGCAGGAGGGCCTGCTGCACTTCACAAATAAGATGGCATCATGAGGAAAGAAAATGATGTGGATATATTGAAGCAACATCTTAAGACATCAGTCAGGAAGTTAAAGCTTGGTCTCAAATGGGTCTTCCAAATGTACAATGACCCCAAGCATACTTCCAAAGTTGTGGCAAAATGTCTTAAGGACAACAACGTCAAGGTATTAGAGTGGCCATCACAAATCCCTGATCTCCATCCTATAGAAAATTTGTGGGCAGAACTGAAAAAGCATGTGTGAGGCCTACCTGACTCAGTTACACCAGCTCTGTCAGAAGGAATGAGCCAAAATGCACCCAACTTATTGTGGGAAGCTTGTGGAAGGCTACCAGAAACATTTAACCCAAGTTAAGCAATTTAAAGGCAATGCTACCAACTACTAATTGAGTGTATGTACACTTCTGACCCACTGGGAATGTGATGAAAGAAATAAAAGCTGAAATAAATCATTCTCTCTACTATTATTCTTCCATTTCACATTCTTAAAATAAAATGGTGATCCTAACTGACCTAAGACAGGGATTTTTACTAGGATTACAATTTAGGAATTGTGAAAAACTGAGTTAAAATGTATTTGGCTAAGGTGTATGTAAACTTCCAACTTCAACTGTGTGTATATATATATACGTTTGTTTTGGGCTTCGTTCCCGTCATGTTCATGACGTACGCTATTTTGGGTAGAGAAATTTTAAAAACTATTTCGTATTCCTGTGCCTGTCTCCTATCATATAATACAACGTCACAGAGACTGCTGCCCTGTGTTCATAGTCAATAAACACTGGTCACTTTAAGAATATTTACATACTGTTTTATCCACTTCATATGTATATACTGTATTCTAGTCAAGTCCCATTCTATATACAGTGCATTCTGAAAGTTTTCAAACCCCTTCCCATTTTCAACATTTTATTATGTTCCAGCCTCATTCTGAAATTGAGAAAATATTTTTTCCCCACATCAATCTATACGCAATACCCCATAATGACAAAGCGAAAACAGGTTTTTAGACATTTTTGCAAATGTATGAAAAATAAAAAACAGATACCTTATTTACATAAGTATTCAGACCCTTTGCTATGAGAATCTAAATTGAGCTTAGATGCATCCTGTTTCTGTTGATCATCCTTGAGATGTTAATACAAATTGATTGGAGTCCACCTCTGGTAAATTCAATAAATTGGACATGATTTGTAAAGGCACACACCTGTCTAGATAAGGTCCCACAGTTGAAAGTGCATAAAAGAATGGCGCCGGAGGAGATGGCTGCCGTTTTACGGGCTCCCAAAAAATTGTGCTATTGTGTGTGTTTTTTTCGTGTTATTTGTAACTTATTTTGTACATATTGTTTCTGCCACCGCCTCTTATGACCGAAAAGAGCTTCTGAATATCAGGACAGCGATTACTCACCTCGTACTGGACAAGACTTTTTCTTTAATGAGTCGGACGCAAAGGATTTACTTCAGACAAGGCCCAAATCCCTGTCATTTGCATTAAGAAGAGACAGAGATATCGGGGACGTAGGTCAGGGTGCCTTGTAAGGATCTGACGGTGAGTGAGTAATCTGCCTTTTCAGTCCTATTAGCCAACGTGCAATCATTGGATAACAAAATGGTTGAGCTCCGATCAAGATTATCCTACCAACGGGACATTAAAAACTGTTATATCATATGTTTCACTGAGTGGTGGCTGAACGATGACATGGATAACATACAGCAGGCTGGGTTTTCTGTCCATCGGCAAGATAGAACAGCTGCCTCCGTTAAGACAAGGAGTGGCTGTCTGTGTCTATTTGTCAATAACAGCTGGTGCACAAAATCTAATATTAAGGAAGTCTCAAGGTTTTCTTGCCTAAAGTAGAGTATCTCATGATAAGCTGTAGACCACACTATTTATGTTTTGCGTAGCTGTCTATTTACCACCACAAACCGATGCTGGCACTAAGACGGTACTCAACGAGCTGTATAAGGCCATAAGCAAATAAGAAAATGCTCATCGGCGCTCCTAGTGTCCAGGGACTTTAATGCAGGGAAACTTCAATCCGTTTTACATCATTTCTAGAAGCATGTTACATGTGCAACAAGAGGGGAAAAAAACTCTAGACCACCTTTACTCCACACACAGAGACGCGTACAAAGCTCTCCCTCGCCCTCCATTTGGCAAATCTGATCATAACTATCCTCCTGATTCCTGCTTACAAGCAAAAACTAAAGCAGAAAGTACCACTGACTCGCTCAATAAGAAAGTGGTCAGATGACACAGATGCTAAGCTATAGGACTGTTTTGCTGACACAGACTGGAATATGTTATGTGATTCTTCCGATGGCATTGAGGTATACACCACATCAGTCACTGGCCTCATCAATAAGTGCATCCATGACATCCCCAAATACAGGTGTGCCAAGCTTGTAGCGTCATACCCAAGAAGACTTGAGGCTGTAATCACTGCCAAAGGTGCTTCAACAAAGTCATGAGTAAAGGGTCTGAACACTCATGTAAATGTGATATTTCAGTTTTTAATTTTTAATAGATGAGCAGAAATGTTGTTTTTTTTAAACTGCTTTTGCTTTTCCATTGTGGTATTGTGTGTAGATTGATGAGAAAAAAAATAGATTTAATCCATTTTAGAATAAGGCTGTAACATAACAAAATGTGGAAAAAGTCAAGGGGTCTGATAATTACTACTGTACACAACTTTTCTATTCATATACTGTCAATAAGTTCTATACATACCATCAGACTCTGACATTGCTCTTTCTAATATTTCTTAATTTATGTACATTTTGGGGATTTGCGTGTATTGTTTTGTACTGTTATGTATTACTGTCCTGTTGGAGCTAGGAACATAAACATTTCACTACACCAGCAATAACATCTACAAAATATATGTACGCGACCAATAAAATTAGATTTGACACACACACACCATGTTGAAGACGATGATGGAGGCCCCTGGCTCTTGTCCTGTAGCTCCTGGTGGGGCCAGTGCAGCCCCTATAAAGCCAGCCTGTTAAAGTAGTGATTCCCCTCCCTGAGGATCACTGGGGATAATCAGGACCAGAGGTCTGGGTCTGGAACCACTCACCAGTCTATGAGCCTGGTCTGCTCAACAATACTGTACACAACCACTTTTACTATGGTGGTATACAGCTATGTAGCTACCTGTGTGAGTATGTGCCTATACGTTCATCCACCTCTGAGATGTGACTATTTACGATGGCAGCTGTTATTTCTTACATTTTGTTATACACAGCTGGTTTGCGTAATGGTTATTTCCCACTTTGTCTGTGTTGAGGACATCCAGAATGGCAATTCCCTTCAATGCGTTGCATTGGATGGATCCATATTAGACAGGCGTTAGTGAGGGGAGAGTTTGAGGCTATCCCAGTGTCTGCTCTAGCCAGGCCTGTGGTGTGGGCTATTTTGGTGGCTGTGGGACTCCAAGGCGTGGAGCCTAGGGCGTGTCCGCTCAGGGCCAGGTCTCCAGTATGCAGGAAGCCTGCTGTACAGGACCCCTCCAGGATGTAGCTGTCAGCTGATCCCTTCTGGGGGGGAAGGGAAGGGGAAGCTGGCAGGTGTGGATGGGAATGAGGGACAGGGTTAGGATGGAGAGGGGATGTGTGTGTGTGGCTGACAGTGACATTGGGAAGGTCTGTTATAGAGATAAAAGGTCCATTACTTCCTTCCTTCCTCCATCCACCTCCTCCTTCTTCGTTCCTCCTCCTGCCAAATCACCCTCTTTAGAGCTGATCTGCAGCTGTGGACGCCTCCTGTAGTGAAAAGACGTTGTGGAAAGAGGAACACTGAGAAAGTGTGTATGTGTTCCTGTATGTGTGTCCTGTGTGTGTGTGTGTCTCTCTGTGTGTACATTTCCATGTGCAATACTTAAATGTATACAAGTTTATGCTTAAGAATTTTCTCTGTCAGGGTTTCTTAAACCTTTTCAGCTGAAGTCCCAAATGAGAAATGTACTGTCCTCCCGTGACCCAAATCATTCTCCAACTACCCAAACTGTAAGAATAAATAGTGTGTGATTATAGATTATTATATATACAGTTGAAGTCAGAAGTTTACATACACCTCAGCCAAATACATTTAAACTCAGTTTTTCACAATTCCTGACATTTAATCCAAGTAAAAATTCCCTGTCTTAGGTCAGTTAGTATAACCACTTTATTTTAAGAATGTGAAATGTCAGAATAATAGTAGAGAGAATTATTTATTTCAGCTTTTATTTCTTTCATCGCATTCCCAGTGGGTCAGACGTTTACATACACTCAATTAGCATTTGGTAGCATGGCCTTTATATTGTTTAACTTGAGTCAAAAGTTTCTGGTATCCTTCCACAAGCTTCCCATAGTAAGTTGGGTGAATTTTGGCCCATTCCTCCTGATAGAGCTGGTGTAACTGAGTCAGGTTTGTAGGCCTCCTTGCTCGCACACGCTTTTTCAGTTCTGCCCACAAATGTTCTATGGGATTGAGGTCAGGGCTTTGTGATGGCCATTCCAATACCTTGACTTTGTTGTCTTTAAGCCATTTTGTCACAACTTTGGAAGTATGATTGGGGTCATTGTCCATTTGGAAGACCCATTTGCGACCAAGCTTTAACTGACTGATGTCTTGCGATGTTGTTTCAATATATCCACATCATTTTCCTGCCTTATGATGATATCTATTTTGTGAAGTGCACAAGTCCCTCCTGAAGCAAAGCACCCCCACAACATGATGCTGCCACCCCCGTGCTTCACGGTTGGGATGGTGTTCTTCGGCTTCCCTTTTTCCTCCTAACGTAACGATGGTCATTATGGCCAAACAGTTCTACTTTTGTTTCATCAGACCAGAGGATATTTCTCCAAAAAGTGCGCTTTTTGTCCTCATGTGCAGTTGCAAACTGTAGTCTGGCTTTTTTATGGCGGTTTTGAAGCAGTGGCTTCTTCCTTGCTGAGCGGCCTTTCAGGTTATGTCGATACAGGACTCATTTTACTGTGGATATAGATACTTTTGTCCCTGTTTCCTCCAGCATCTTCACATGGTCCTTTGCTGTTGTTCTGGGATTGATTTGCACTTTTTGCACCAAAGTACGTTCATCTCTAGGAGACAAAACGTGTCTCCTCCCTGAGCGGTATGACGGCTATGTGGTCCCATGGTGTTTATACTTGCGTACTATTGTTTGTACAGATGAACATGGTACCTTCAGGCGTTTGGAAATTGCTCCCAAGGATGAACCAGACTTGTGGCGGTCCACTTTTTTTTTTCTGAGGTCTTGGCTGATTTCTTTTGATTTTCCCTTGATGTCAAGCAAAGAGGCAGTGAGTTTGAAGGTAGGCCTTGAAATACATCCACAGATACACCTCCAATTGACTCAAATTATGTCAATTAGCCTATCAGAAACTTCTGAAGCCATGACATCATTTTCTGGAATTTTCCAAGCTGTTTAAAGGCAAAGTCAACTTAGTGTATGTAAAGTTTTGACCCACTGGAATTGTGACACAGTGAATTATAAGTGAAATAATTTGTCTGTAAACAATTGTTGGAAATATTACTCGTCATGCACAAAGTAGATGTCCTAACCGACTTGCCAAAACTATAGTTTGTTAACAAGTCATTTGTGGAGTGGTTGAAAAACGAGTTTTAATGACTCCTTGTCAACTTTGACTTCAACTGTACGTGTGTGATACTGGCATATTCACATTGATTTGAAGGCCAAACATCCTTTAAATAATTATCAAATTCATCAAGTGTTGTAAAGAGACTAGACAGAATGGGGAGGTGAGTCCAATCCATAGTTTCACTAAAATTGGCGATATTGGTGAATGCAAATACACAGGTAGTTATGTTACAAATCAGCACCTCTTTCAGGAGAGATAAATACAGATAGGTGTTTGTAAGCGCCTCACACGGCCCCTGTTCCCTATATCAATTCCTCTGTTGTCCCAATGGGTGAGATTCAGCTGGCTAACCTCTGACCTCTCACCTTTACCCCTTTCAGTCACCACTTCTGTCACCTGGGAAGGAAAAAGCGAAATCACAACACGACTAAACTCCCCTCACATATCATCCCATCCACACATGATTGTCAGTGGATACATCCATGGATCCCCCAAAGCCTTCCAGCATCTGGCTGATGCCTGATGCCTTTGGGAGATGGAGGTCTGTGAGGTGGAAGGCTTTTCATGTAGTCCCAGGAGCACTGAAGCCAATAGTTAGGGGAATGTGTTGTGAATCATTCTTTGTCTTATGATGAGTTTGTTTCAGCAAGGATTTAGTATAGTCTCTGGTTATACAAATGGAATAGATTACTCTTCATTGTTTGCAACCATCTTCAGTATTCCTCAGTCAGATAATGTTTGATATGACCCAGTTATGTCAGCAGTTGTACTCTTTTTTTTTATACCTCTAATAGCCTTTTCAGAACTACTGAACTGAGCCGAGCTGTAATGCTCTGGCCTGGCTACATATCCACCATTGTTCCTGGAGCCATTACAGTTCAGGTTGGCACAGTAGTTTTAAAAGGGTTTAACTGTGTGCAGGCCCGGGGCTGGTAGGTTGAGCCTTGCTCATGGACAGACAGGTTCAAGCCGGTCTCTCCTTGCTCCCCTGTAAGAATGGTGTTTAGGAAACACACAGAGAACAGGAAAGGCAGAGCAGGCTGGGGAAGAATAGAGGGATATCCCCTTACAGGGTTCCCTCCTTTTTCCTTCAGGATAGAGGGCTGAGAAGTTGGGAAGGGGGGGGGGGTTGTTATGTAAATCACTTCACCTGTCTACACAAACAAGACTCATACAAACATATGCCTGCACATACACACATCAAACTTCATCGGAGGTAGTCCTCGTCTGGCTGATTTTTTTGGTGTTTGTTTGTGTATTTGTGTGTGTGTATGCGTGTGTGCATTCATGCATTTGTGTGTGTGCCTGCCTGCCTACCTGGGTGTGTGTGTGATGATGTGAGACCCTCCCAACCACACCCCCTCTGTGGATCAGTGCATTAGAACAGGGTCAATACTGTCAGATATTACTGCAGTACCCTGAGAAAAAACCCAGGATGCAGCCGCTGGAGCCTGCAGCCGCTGGAGCCTGCAGCCGGTGGAGCCTGCAGCCGGTGGAGCCTGCAGCCGCTGGAGCCTGCAGCCGGTGGAGCCTGCAGCCGCTGGAGCCTGCAGCCGCTGGAGCCTGCAGCCGGTGGAGCCTGCAGCCGGTGGAGCCTGCAGCCGGTGGAGCCTGCAGCCGCTGGAGCCTGCAGCCGGTGGAGCCTGCAGCCGCTGGAGCCTGCAGCCGCTGGAGCCTGCAGCCGGTGGAGCCTGCAGCCACTGGAGCCTGCATCTTGGGGCCAGCCTGGGCTTAACACCCCATTTTAATTACACAAGAGAGGAAAAGTAGTACAGCAACTCAGACAAGCTGTTATTTACTAGGTTGTGGGGTGATTTAATCACCGAATGCAATTCAATTGCATTGGTGTAGTTGGTGTCCAGACCAGGGTAGTAGATGCAAGATTATGTTGAGGATGAATGGGCTGCAGCCTATAGATGTTGGATTGATTACTTTTGACATATTCCTCAAAGATTTTCGTTGGAGAAAAGAACTGCAAAAGCTGAGCTGACTAGGGTCCCTTGTTGTAATATGCAATGCCTCCCCACAGTGGTTGTGTAAACCCATACTAATAAAACCAGTCTTTTTCCTCTCTCAAGGTGGCACCAGGGACATTGGTTCAGCTCTGACCAGGATGTGCATGAGACACCGCAGCATTGAGGCTAAATTACGCCACTTCACCAAGTATGTACTCCATGTTCAACCTTGCCTAATTGCTCTCCCTACATCTCTATGCATTGCTAATGGTGCTACAAGTCATACAAGTCCTGTCCTTACTCTCCCTCTTCTTTCCTCTCCTTTCCAGTACTCTTATGGAAGGCCTAGTCACTCCTCTCCAGGACAGGATAGAGGAATGGAAGAAGACAGCTAACCTGCTGGACAAAGACCACGCCAAAGGTGAGGGACAGAACAACCCCGCCGTTGTGGGGTCAAAGCTTAAGAACTTTGTGACAAATGTAAGTCATAACTCCATTAAATGTCATAACTCCAGAGTGAATTGTCCCTCTCCTCCTCAGAATACAAGCGGTCTCGTCAGGAGATAAAGAGGAAGTCCTCAGACACTATGAAGCTCCAAAAGAAAGCCAGGAAAGGTAACATCTAACCACACCCTGTAGCATGATCTGATTGGCTTCTTCTAGAAACTAATGGCTACTGATTAGCGACTGTCCAAAACAGACTGTAGACTTTAGATAGAGGATGTTGATAGTTCTGCTAGTTACCATCACCTAACTGGGAGATTGCACCACCTAGTGCCCTGGATGTGAAATTCATTGTCATGGGTTTCCAATGAGGGGTAATTCAGAAATGTGTTATTCAAAAAGTTTGGAGAGTTTTTGAGGAGTGAAAAAATCTAAGGTTTATGTTTACAACAGCAAGTCCTGCTTTTATCTATTTCCATGCTTATAACGATGACAGTTCCAACTCTTATATTGGGCTTTTTGTCTCTGCCCCTCCCCCAAACTGTCCTCTTTCCACTCATGCTACCTATCTGTCTACTCCTCTACCCCCTCGCTGGCCTATTCCCCTGATGTAGAGCTTTTAGGTATGTGTGCTGTTCTCATGTTCTTATATGCATTGCATGAGGCATTTCCTGATAATGTTCTAGTTGTTGTCCGGTGTGTGTCTGTGTGAATGTGTGTGCATCATCACGTCATTATGTGTGACCATCTTACTCGTAGTGTTGTGTCTGTCTGATACTGGTGTCTCCTAATATTCCTCCCTCACTGTTATTGTCCCTCCTCCTCTTCATACCCCTCTTAGTCGTCATGTCACCATGTTTCATAATGCTGACTCATACATGGCAGCTGAATATTTCATCACATTGTTGTATTTTCCTGTGCTTGTTAATCATTTTCCTTTCAGGACCTCCATCCATATCAAGTGGTTGTTGCTGATCTCATTTAGGACTCACATGGTCTCACACAGTTGAAATCGGAAGTCTACATACACCTTTGCCAAATACATTTAAACTCAGTTTTTCACAGTTTTCCTGACATTCAATCCTAGTAAAAATGTCCTGTTTTAGGTCAGTTAAGATCACCACTTTATTTTAAAATGTCAGAATAATAGTAGAGATAATTATTTCTTTCAGCTTTTATTTCTTTCATCACATTCCCAGTGGGTCAGAAGCTTCCCACAATAAGTTGGGTGAATTTTGGCCCATTCCTCCTGACAGAGCTGGTGTAACTGAGTCAGGTTTGTAGGCCTCCTTGCTCGCACACACTTTTTCAGTTCTGCCCACAAATTTTCTATGGGATTGAGGTCAGGGCTTTGTGATGCCCACTCTAATACCTTGACTTTGTTGTCCTTGAGCCATTTTCCCACAACTTTGGAAGTATGATTGGGGTCATTGTCCATTTGTGACCAAGCTTTAACTTCCTGATTGATGTCTTGAGATGTTGTTTCAATCCAAATAATTTTCCCTCCTGCAGCAAAGCACCCCCACAACATGATGCTGCCACCCCCGTGCTTCACGGTTGGGATGGTGTTTTTCGGCTTGCAATCGTTCCCCCTTTTCCTCCAAACATAACAATGGTCATTATGGTCAAACAGTTCTATTTTTTATTTTTATTTTTGTTTCATCAGACCAGAGGACTCCAACCTGTATGTAAACTTCCGACTTCAACTGTATGTGCTGTAGTTTCGTCCTATTCTCACTGACACATTGTTTCACTGTAGAGTTGTTTTTTAATGGCGGTCAAACTCAGTAGAGTGTTATAATCACCAGTCTTTCTTTTCCCCCTCCCCTCTCATTTCATCCTCATACTCTATCCATCTTACCCAATGCCCCTCATTGGCACCATGTTCCCCTTCACTCACTATTGACCCCTTCCTCTGCTATCCCCTGACCCTCTCTCTTCTACCTCTTCCTGTATTCCCTCCTCTATCTCCTCTTCTCTCTTTACCCCCCTACCCCTCCTCAGGCCGGGGGAACTTGCGTCCCCAGCTGGACAGTGCCATGCAGGACGTCAGTGACCTCTACCTGCTGATGGGTGAGACAGAGAAACAGGCGGTGCGCCGGGCCCTCCTGGAGGAGAGGGGGCGCTACTGTTCCTTCATCAACCTTCTGCAGCCTGTGGTGGTGAGCATAGATCAAGGATCAGATTACCCTCCCCATATCTGAACCTTAACCAGTATGTGGAAAAAAACTTGCCTGACTAGATTATATGGTGATGAGAGAGGAGGGCTGCTGAGATACCAGGGTGGGCTCTGGAGAGAAGTTGCCTTGTTTTTAGGCACAGATTTAGAATCTGTTTACCTTCCCGACATCGTACCATTAACCATTATATGGAAAAAGTTGAAGGAATATAGGTTAGTGTCAGGGGAAACTGCATCCTATTATAGGGTTGTTTAGTGGGCTTCATCTGGGTAGAACATACAGGGATGTGTTTCAGCTTTCATGTTAGTTATTTCAGTTTGTCACAGTTATTTCAGCTAATCTATTTTGTCTTTGACTGTGTGTTGCTGAGTAGAAGGTCTTGTTGTTGATCCTCAGAATGGAGAGATAGCCATGCTGGGAGAGATCACTCACCTGCAGGCCATTGTTGATGACCTCACAGTGCTGACTGAAGACCCGCACAAACTGCCCCCGGCTAGTGAGCAGGTACGTACAGTACTCTCCAAAATACCTGAACCCAAAACACACTCCTGTTCATACACATGTACTCATCATGCAAGCACACATGCTCAACGAGTCGCAAACACAGATAACCAGTGGCAATTAACACACATACACACAGAAACCCTGGAGTTATTCAATCAACTTGAGGTCAAATAGGTAATACAATATTCAGACTTCAGACTTCAGATTTAACTCTGATTTTTACACAAGCCTCCCATTGACACCAATGACTGATTTACATGAAAGTCTGAGTTTAGTGAATAGATCTCAGGTCTGAAAACTACACTGAGTGTATGTCTTGCTTGTGCTAACTGTGTGTTGTGCTATGCTTCTCCCTCCTCTCCTCAGGTGATTGGGGACTTGAAGGGTTCAGACTACAGTTGGTCCTATCAGACCCCTCCCTCCTCTCCCAGCAGTGCTGCTTCCAGGAAGAGCAGTATGTGCAGTATCCTCCAGATGCCCAGCTCCGCTGCCCACCGCCTCAGCAGTGTCTCCTCCCACGACTCAGGGTTCATCTCTCAGGATGCCAACACCCATTCCAAGTCCCCCTCACCCATGCCCTCTGACATCACCAGCCAGGTAGGCACACCTCTGAGTCAGTCAGGCCCTAGACTACACTCCAGGTTCACCAGCACATTCTTGCTTAACAAGACTTGGGAGTATGGTAACACTAGAAAAAGAAAAGGAGAACCGCACACTCTAGGAGCTCAGATGCAATCATTTTATATCCAATGTTTCGACAGCCACGCTGTCTTCATCAGGGTATAATGACAAACAATGCGGGTCACTCGTTTATATAGTGTCAAAGGACACACACAGGCGTCTGTAATCATGGCCGGGTGTGGCCTGATATCAATGGTTAATTCTTAGATATAAAAAGAACATACAAAAAACATGAATGATAGCGTACGATCAAAGATACAATTTGGCTACATAGGCCTACAAACATTTACTATGAACAGCAAAATCACAATCATCACAAGAATGGCTTCAGATCAAAGTCTACGTTGAGACCGAAGGGGAAAAGGGTCTTTAAATTAAAGATCCAGGCAGCCTCTCGTTTAAACAATAAATTGTTGAGGGTGACATGTTCGTTGCCAATATAATGTAGGGATGAAATCGAGTGGTTCACTTCCAAAAGCAAAAAGTGTTGTAACTGGGTAAGTCGAGTTTTTGTACCTAATGGTGCTACGATGCTCCGAGATTCGTACTTTTAATTTGCGCTTTGTTTTACCCACATCATTTTTTCCACAACGACAAGTTATAACATAAATAACTGTCTTAGTGGAGCACGTGATAACATCTTTGATTGGGATCTGTATCCCTGTTTAGGGGTGTTTGAAGGATCTACATTTGTAAGTGCCATTGCATTGGGCGTAGCCATTACACTGGTAGTTTCCATCCGGTAGAGGCGTAAATAGAGGTGCAGGGTTATTTTGGAGTGGTAAATCAGAGTTTACCAATTGATCTGAGATTTCTGCCCCACGAGAATACGACCAAGGGAGGGTCCGAAAACACATTACAGATACTGTCATCGGATCTTAGAATGTGGCAATGTTTGTGAATGAATCCCTTAATTTGTTCAGAGCACTTTGAATAGCTGGTAGTTAGAATGCAAGAATGCTTCTTTTTGCGAGACTGTCCTTAAAAGAGATCATGTCTCGATTTGTTTAGAATTTTCTCTATGGCAGTATTAATCTGACCATTTTTGTACCCCCTCTCCTTTCATTTTCTTTACGTCTCGGCCATATTTCTGTCGAAATCTGATAGTTTTTTGCAAATTCTTTTGATTCGACAGAATTGGATGTAGGGCAAACTGCTTTTCACGGGAAGCGGGTGACAACTATCATCCCTCAACAAACTATTACGATCAGTAGATTTCCTGTAAAGATCAGTGTATAGAACATTATCCTCACACAAAATCAGAAGATCAAGGAAACTGATTTGATGTGTGTCAGATTGCATAGTAAATCTCAGATGCTCAGAACAAGAGTTAAGAAAAGCATGGAATGCCTGGAGTTGTTTTGCTTCACCCCTCCATAGAACAAAAATATCATCAATATACCATTTCCAAATAATGATGTTTGGCAAGAAAACATTTTTGAGAGGATTGGAAATGGACTGTTTCTCCATGTAACCCACATACAACTTAGCATAGTTAAGAGCCATGGGGGATCCCATAGCAGTACCCTTCATCTGAATAAAGAAATCATTTAGAAACATGAAGTAGTTGTGTGTGAGTACTATTTCAGCCAATGTTATAATGCATGCACTGGAAGGTAGTTCATTAGGGGCGGCAGGGTAGCCTAGTGGTTAGAGCTTTGGACTAGTAACCGAAAGGTTGCAAGTTCAAATCCCCAAGCTGACAAGGTACAAATCTGTTGTTCTACCCCTGAACAGGGGGCCTAGGGGCTGTCATTGACCCCTTCCACCTCGGGCCCCGTTCTTAACTGACTTGCCTAGTTAAATAAAGATTCCATGGCAAAAGAGAAATATTCTGTGTTAGTTTGTCATAGAAGTGTTCTCTTATCTCACTCCTTCCATCTCCAGAAGACCACCAGCTCAGCCTCTTCTGAGGCATCAGAAACCTGCCAGTCTGTCAGCGAGTGCAACTCTCCAGCTGCGGTTAGTACACACTCACATACACACACGTATTGTGGCCCCCGGGGATCTTCCTACGGTATGGGATAAACATGCTGACTCAGACATGTTTGTCCATTCCGCAGTTTGGCTCATGCTCATCCTTCGGTACCTTCCGCTCCACTCTCTCTTACACTGGCTCTGGCATACTTCCTGGGTCCCCCACATTTAACCGCTCTCCTGGATCCAACACCCCCTCACCCACATCAAAAGTTCCTAGCTGGAAGGTTTGTTTTTATTTGCCTAATTGCTTTTTCCTTGGTTGTATCAACTCATTTGCATAATGCATGATGCATAGTGACTTTATGACCTCTTTATCCATTCTTTTGTCAAACTCAGCTTTCAAATATCTCATGCCAAAGATTTGCTAAAACACATTGTAATAACATTTTCATGCTTAGGCCTCAGCATTTTAGCCTGGTCTCAGATCTATTTGTGTTGTATTGCCAAATCCTATGGTCTTTGACATGAGTTAGCAAGACAGCACAAACAGTCTGGGACCAGGCTATCCTCTTCATGGACCCCCATACTGCTTCCATTGTACCACAATGAAAAAGACTCCTGAACAGCTGATTGATAGACGTCCTATCCAAGGGTACATTGTTTAGTTCATTTCTTCATTGCCTCAATAATATCGCCACAGGATTGGTCCAAAACGAGTACCTACGAGCCATTATTGGCTACCACGCTACAGCGAAGGAGAGAGTCATTGGACAGGATGAGGGAGCAGGAGGTTTCTTCCAGTCCTAAAGGGTTCTCTGGGATGCATCCAGACACTCATAGGTCCATTCTAGCCCAAGCTGCCATAGCCACAGCCAAGGTAATGATGAGCACACAGTGGATACAGCACTCAACCATCAGCATTCATTGTTGAAATGTGGATCTTAATCTTTGTCACTACTGTATGGTAATATGAGTCTTTTCTCTTTCTCTCACTCTCTTCCTTCTGTGCCTGCGTGTGTGTGTGTGTGTGTGTGTGTGTGTGTGTGTGTGTGTGTGTGTGTGTGTGTGTGTGTGTGTGTGTGTGTGTGTGCCTGCGTCTCTGTGTGTACAGCACAGCGGTGAGGCTATGTCCCCAGCAGCCAGTACACTAGCCATGGTGCTGATCCGGGGTCTCAGTGTAGAGCATCAAAAGAATAGCAGGGAATCTCTGCAGTACTCCAGTGGCTACAGCACCCAGACAAACACACCATCCTGTTCAGAGGACACCATCCCCTCACAGGGTAACAAACACTCTACACATATCCCTTTAAACAGTACCCTACTGTACAGTATATCTTTTTTAAAATGTTTATTTATGCAGGTTATTATCATTGAGCTAAAATATCTTACATACAGTACCTAGAAAATATACCTTCTCAAAGCAACATACACGCTCAAAGTAAAATACACTCTAGTATACTAATTTCTCCTAAAGGGGAATACTTTATCATAGAAAATATAATGTATTCATCCTTAAAATTATCACACATTATTTGATCAGAAGCTAATATAATCCATCCTCTTAGAAAAACCCGCTCTCATTTGACCAGATCAGTTTAACTACATTGTCTCTCTTTTGTTCAGGGTCGGACTATGAGTGCTACTCTCTGAACGGGGATGCTGGCACCAGCAGGGAGGCCGACTTTGACAAGTCCTCCACCATCCCCCGCCACAGCAACATCGCACAGAACTACCGCCGCATGATCCAAACCAAGAGGCCTGCTAGCACCGCTGGGCTGCCGGCCGGAGTGAGCCCTCCTGGGGGTACGCATGGAGAGACTGCAGGGGGTGATGGAGGTCGTGACGGGGGGCATGGAGCCATCACCTCTGGAACAGCCACCATCCGCCGAACCCCCTCCTCCAAAACAGGAGTGAGACGTACCCCTTCCACCTCGGGCCCCATCCCCATCTGCCCCCCCATCATTCCAGTCAAGACCCCCACTGTGCCAGACTCTCCAAGCTACTCCCCTGGCTACTCCCTCAGCCCCACCCAAAAGCGCATGGGCAGCGATGAGTACCAGGATGCAGATGAGACTCCACCCAGTGCCCTGGAGTACAGGAAGGTCTCCCCCAAGCTGCTGAGCCTGCCTGACACCAGCACCTGGGGCTCCGAAGGGGGGCTGGAACGAAGCGTCTACGCCCAGCAGCCCCCTAGCATGGCTGGCCTCAGCCCAGAGGAAGACTCCCAGCTGGCCGCCAACCGCCACAGCCTGGTGGAGAAGATAGGAGAGCTGGCGGCCAGTGCCTATGCCCTTGGTGAGGGTCAGTTCCCTTTCCCCCCTCTGGACCCTCTGCCAGCGAACCCAGTCGGGACAAACCCTGTAACCCAACACCCACAACACCTACCCCCCAAGTCCCAGGAGGGAGTGGACATGCTGGTGTCCATACGGAGGGGTGTGAGGCTTCGCAAGGTGGTCTCCAATGACAGATCAGCCCCCAGGATACTCCAGGATACTGCCGCAGCCTCCAGGATACTGCGGTAGTATCTCCTGGGACTGACCCCAGAACTGTGGTGCCCTTTCTTATAATAAGCTCAACCTCTAGTTGTAAAATGAATGAACACTCATCCTATACAGCATTAGACTGTATGAAATGAAAGGGAATCAAGTGTCAATGTGTAAAGATTTAATGAATGGCCATGGGTGACCAATGGATAAATGTCATATTTTTATGTTGTATTGCTATTTCCTATGTTGTCTTTGGGCTTTGGTTGTCCATTTCCTCTGTCTCCTGATGCGTCAGGCCAGACCTCCCCCATATTCACAAAGTGTATCAGAGTAGGTGTGCTGATCTAGGATCAGTTTAGCCTTTTAGGTCATAATGAATAAGACTATATGGACAAGGATGACCTGATCCTAGATCAGCACTCATACACTTTATGAATATGGGGATAGGTCACTCCATGTAAGGGTTGAATGTGTCTTATTGTGTGTGTACTAATGCCGCATTCAACAAGCTAGTCGGAACTAGGGAACTCACAAATTCCCAACTAGCTAATTGGTGACATGTTCAAACAGTAATAAGTCATACATTTAAGAGTTTCCTAGTTCCGACTAGCACGTGAACGCAGCATAACACATCCATCTGTCATCTGAAAGTGATGGGGTCAAGCTGCTCCGTGAACCTGTCTGTATGTTATGTATTATTATACTGATGTATATATTACTGTTTGTAAAATAAGCTGAAAACCAATTGTGTATGTCACATATCGGAGAAATGTAAAAGTCATGTAAAATAGGACGCGATGTGGCAGTGGTTTTATTGGTGTACTGTACTATCAATATATTCTGCAATTAAACCAACCATTTCTATAGAACAATGGAGAACTTTGGATCTGTGAGCTTTTACATGATGCACAAACAGTGGAGGTTTTAATGCCTCAGCCTATAGGCTAATTGAACATCTAAGTAAGCGTTGTTCTCTTATGGAATTATTATATGGCTATGTATTAGTTTTAGATAAAGGAGCAAAGGGCGCGAGAAGAGCACATACATAGTTATCAGGACAGATACTAGAGGTGTAAAGAGCCATTTTGGTAAGATGTATGTTTATCTATTTGTATTTGTCTTGGTCTGTCACTTCTCACCACTAGAGAGCAGTCTCACCGGTGTTATTATGGGTCCGGTGGTGGTGGTGGTGGTTCATGTGTATAAGGTCACAGGTAAAACAGGTTATAATCATGCATGGGTGAACAGGAGATACTTTTTTTTACTGCTACTCACAAGATTACTCTACCACAAACCTTAACCACAAGAAAACATAAGTTCATCTGTCACCTGTATCATTGGATTTATCATTGAAATTTGAAATAGCCAATACCTACAAAGGGGCTCTCCCTGACAGCAGTCTCTGAGACAGAAGGGAGCACTTGATAATAACCGAAGTGTCTGTGATATGTTAACTGGACTGATGGTGGCGCCAAAGACCTTTCATATGCTTGGGGAAGCTTGGCCGAGTTTCTACTTTCTAATATAAAACCACAAGAGGAAGTCCGACTCAAAAGCAGTGGGTGGTAGACTTGCCGAAACTTGTTAATCTGTGGAATTACTTTTGTGCCGTTAATATCAAGCAACCCTTTTGAATTCGAGAACAAAATTCTTAGTATTGCAAATGAAAATGAGATTAATAACAAACCTTTAATCTAAAAGTATTGAGAGCAAAATTAATAATATTGCAAGGAAATCATTTGCAAAGGCAAGAACAAATTAATATGGTTTTGGGGATGACGGTGTTTGGTATTCCCTTTAGCTATTGAGTTAGCAGCAGCTACACTGTATATACAAAAGTATGTGGACACCTCTTGAAATGAGTGGATTTGGCTATTTTAGCCACACCCTTTGCTGACAGGTGTATACAATCAAGCACACAGCCATGCAATCTCTATACACAAACATTGGCCTTACTGAAGAGCTCAGTGACTTTCAACGTGGCACCGTCATAGGATGCCACCTTTCCAACAAGTAAGTTCATAAATGTTCTGCCCTGCTAGAGCTGCCCCGGTCAACTGTAAGTACTGTTATTGTGAAGTAGAAATGTCAAGGAGCAACAACGGCTCAGCCGCGAAGTGGTACGCCACACAAGCTCACAGCACTAGACCGCAGAGTGCTGAAGCATGTAAAAATGGTCTGTCCATGGTTCAAACTGCCTCTGGACCACAGGAAGATGGTGGCACCTTAATTGGGGAGAACAGGCTCATGGTAATGACTGGAGCAGAATCAGTGGAATGGTACCAAATACAGCAAACACATGGTTTTCTGGAAAGCCTTCCCAGAAGAGTGGGGGCTGTACATATCGTGCCATGACTTTAAAAGCATTTCATGGCTACAGATATGAGTGCTACGGGGCGATAGTCATTTCGACATGTTACCTTGGCGTTCTTGGGAACAGGGACAATGGTGGTCTGCTTGAAACATGTGGGTATTACAGACTGGGTCAGGGAGAGGTTGAAAATGCCAGTGAAGAGTCACTGTTCTATTACCAATGGCAGTTAGGATAGGTCATATCTATCTGTCACATAAATGCACATAAATACTACAATGCATTCGAAAAGTATTCAGAACCTTCAACTTTTTCCACAGCCTTATTCTAAAATATATTTTAAAAACAATCCCCCCCCATCAATCTACACACAATACCCCATAATGACAACGCAAAAACGTTGGTCCAACCTTATATGGCCGTTGGCTTAGTTTTATTGCAAGGAATTCTAATTGGTTAACCACAGGCTAGGGCTGGGTTATGAAACTACATGCTGTCCCTTTGTTCTGTGGAGAGAGTCTCAGGAGAGCATCACATCTCCACAGAGGAACTCTGGAGCTCTGTCAATACCATCGCCCTTCTCCCCTGATTGCTCAGTTTGGCCTAGCAGCCAGCTTTAGGAAGTGTCTTGGTGGTTCCAAACTTCTTCCATTTTAGAATGATGGAGGCCACTGTGTTCTTGGGGACCCAGATCTGTGCCGCGACATAATCCTGTCTCGGAGCTCTACGAACTCATGTCTTGGTTTTTGCTCTGACATGCAGTCAACTGTGGGACCTTATATAGACAGTGTGTGCCTTTCCAAATCATGTCCAATCAATTGAATTTACCACAGGTGGACTCCAATCAAGTTGTTGAACTATCTCAAGGATGATCAATGGAAACAAGATGCACCTGAGTTCAATTTCGAGTCTCATAGCAAAGGATCCAGACGCCAGCCTCATTTCTCATTATCTGACCTGTTCAAACTTCAACATACAGTGCATACGGAAAGTATTCAGATCCCTTGACTCTTTCCACATTTTGTTACGTTACAGCCTTATTCGAAAATGTGTAAATAAGGCATTTCAGTTTTTTTATTTGTGTTTCCTCATCAATCTACACACAGTAACCCATAATGACAAAGCAAAAACAGGCTTTTAGGATAATAAAAAAATAAAAAACCTTACATACCTTATTTACATAAGTATTCAGATCCTTTGCTATGAGACAAATTTTCGAATAAAGCTGGAACGTAACAAAATGTGGAAAAAGTCAAGGGATCTGAATCATTTCCCGAATCCACTGTATGTTGAAGTTTGAACAGGTCAGATAATGAGAGATGAGGCTGGCGCCTGGCAAAAGCATCTACAGTAATCTTAAATCTGTAAAAAATAGGCTGAGCTAAGGCAGAGGTATTTTATTTTTTATTCCCTTTTATTTAATCAGAGCAGCCCAGGGTCTCATTTTAAATGGTGCCCTGAGAACATAAAATAAAAGATAAAACTACAAGATACAAGATATAATAACAAGTACGTTAGAACATCACAAATATCACAGGCTTCAGACAAATTATTAAAGTCAATCAATCAAAACAATTGCCCACCTCAGTGAACTCATCATTAGGCTTTTAAACTGCCTTAGTGGAACCAGGGAATCCAAATGTAATGAATTTTGTAAATGATTCCAAAAATGTGGAGCGTTAAAACTAAAAGTAGATTTACCTAGCTCATTGGGGCGGCAGGTTGCAAGTTTGAATCCCTGAGCTGACAAGATACGAATCTGTCATTCTGCCCCTGAACAGGCAGTTAACCCACTGTTCCTAGGCCATCATTGAAAATAAGAATTTGTTCTTAACTGACTTGCCTAGTAAAATAAAAAAAAATAAAGGTAATTGGAGACCCGAGGAATGTCAAGAGTTAACCAACCCCGTGAGCAGGTATGGTAAGTCATGTTTTTATACTTAAACAACGAAGTTAGGTTAGTCGGAAGCTTGTATAGTAGAGCTTTGTAAACAAAAAGGGAGTAATTGAGTGATATACGAAAATGTAATGAGGACCAGCCAACTTTTTGATACAGGATGCAGAGATGTGTATTAAAACTGTCGCCTGTGATAAAGCAAAGGGCGTTATGGTAGACGGCATCCACAGGTTTAAGAGTAATGGCTGCTGCAATCTGGTACATGGTGTCACCGTAGTCAAGAACCGATAGAAAAGTTAACTGTACAATCTGCCTCCTGCTGTTCAGGGAGAGGCATGATCTACTTCAATAAAATAAATTTATCAGTGACACATGGAATGAAAATACTGAACATACTATAGTGTTATTAATCACCTCCAGTCCCACATGGTGATGTGTTGAGTGCCAGGTCTCTCCATTCAGAGACATCATTATCAAGCCTGTCTGTTGGTCAGGACTCCATCACATCATCTTGCAAGTCTCCAAGTGCTGGCTCCATAGATGTATCTGTGAACAAATACAGTCACTGTTCTATTAGAAATGGCAGTAAAGATAGTATGTTTGTTTGTCAGATATCACCTATGTTAAAGTTTGAACAGGTCAGATTAAACCTACATAATTCTGGTCTCCCCATCGACGACCATTGGTGAGCAGACAAGAGGTAAGGCTGGAGGTAAGGTCTTTGCCAGTGCCCCATTGATGGGAAAGGAAGCATAGATCAGCTCCTGGCCCCTCATCAAAGATACAGGTCGGTCACACCCAAACATACACATGGAGCATTGATTCCTGCATTCACCTTTCAATTTCACTTCAGATATCATGATATGTGAAGTGGAATAGAATGGTAAACGCAGCGATCAGGCTGGTTCCACCAGGCTCGGTTATGAAGGTGAATTGGGACAAAACTCCAAACTGTTTTGACATTTGATCAGGTCAAAGCCACCAACCTGATTCAAGTGTCCTTCCTGTTCCATTTATAGGAATGCTCACAGCGAGGGCATGTCTGCGTGATGCTGAGGGTCCCCTTCTTGGTCTTCTCTATGTTGCATGTTTTCTGCAAACTGGACATCTCTCAAACAACTGCAGCAGGGAATCCTTATAAACAACGTACTTCCTCATCTCATGAGGTGGTGCCTCCTGGGAGGGCCTGTGACAGGGTGATACAATAGACAGCCAGGTGGTCAATTGCATTTTGGGCAAAGCTTTTTGACAATTCACTTCACATCCAAAATTACTACTTGTAGCTTCTTGAGTGGGTAATTAACCCACTAGTTTATCAAATCCAGTATTTTTTTATAAAAACGTTTTACATAAAACACATTACCATTGTTAATGAAGTGGTCTGTGTCATCAGGGCAGTAACTCGGGTCAAGCTAATTCTAGGTCGTCTCTCTAGTTACCTCAACCACAAAGTCATAAAGTCTGCCTATTTCTACAATTTATCTTCTTAAAATGTGATTTTAAACCTAACCTTAATAAAGATAAAAAGTAAATAAATAAAAAAGTATCATTCATTTTTTATGATATAGACAATTTTGGCTTTGTGCTTATAACTAGTGGAAACCCTAATTCTATGCTTTACAGATGTAGACTGACCAAAACTCCAGATTGGATTAGATTCAGGCTGGGTGACGCCGTTTGCTCCTAGTTCACTGTGTTAGTCAGATTCAGACATGAGTTAGCTACCACCATAGCTGCATCCATTATTTTGTTTTACCTTGCCTGTCCTATTCCCAAACTGGGGTACGCCAAATTAAAATTAAATGAAATCTTCACTCTTGTGGCAGATGATACGAAACATGCCAATTTGAAAAATAAGCCACAGGAGTTTTTTGAGTTTGAGTAGTAAGACATATGCAGTAAGTCTATCCTCCTCTTTCTCATCAGTACAATTTGAAATATTAGTAGTATTATTGGGGACGAAGTGATATTCTTCCTCTGCTTCTCTCAGCTATGGAGACAGGTCATCAGCCAGAACCGCCTGTGAAAAAGGAGCACAAATTATGCAACAAATGTAACATGGTTGAAAACCTAACACAGATAATCAATGTACAACTAATGATAAGTGCACTAGTCACAATTCAATTACTGTTTTTTATTGTTCACGATAACTGTATTCTCCGGTTTAGGGCATGTTGTCAAAACTAACCATTCATTCACTCAATTTACCCAAGTATGGTCTTACTGTAATTAAATTAGGTGTTATAGCATAGGTAGGGATGGCAATTAACACAATGCTGCTCTTCAGCGCCAAAAATGAGGAACAATGAAATAGGGCATACATTGGGGAGAAAGGTGAAGAATCAGAACACAAGCTGATGCTTTACCCCCAATCCAAAGTATGCATTCATACAATCCACCTCTTATGCATAAAAGGAATGAACTGGTGGTGTAAGGAATATGGCAGAACTAACCCCAAACATGGCTGTAGCAATCCATTGCCTTAAATCAATGAATGGGAGTTAAGAAGTGCAGACCATTGGAAGAAGGGGGTTTAGGGCACCAAGGCATTTTTCTGCCATTTTGGTGCCACTCCAGCATTTTCTTCCCATGGTAGAGCATCCTCACCTGTCTGGTGGAGGGCAGGCAGCTTGGTCAGCAGCATCTGGAAGGCAGAAGGGGCCTGTTTGCAGGAGGAGCTGCTAGGGTTGGAACACAAAATAGATAAGTTGAAAGGCACAATGTCAGGTCTGGACTGGAGCAAATAAGCTAATAAAGAAAAGTATTGTCTTCCCAAAATATTTATTGTACCGTTCAGACAACAGGAACTCAGAAGAATAAGATTGATTCCAGTCCATATCATAGATTATCAGCCCCTTTACAGTCTTGGGAACTGTCTACCCCGGGATATAATAACTCACTACTGTAGCGTTGACAATTTACAATATTTACTACTGTTTGCAAATAGATCTTGACTTGCAACAAACAAAATGCCACATCCAATAACTTAGTGGTGGAGGATGGGACGACAATAAGAATATAATTACATTTTAATTCCACCCTGAACACTACCATGCCTTATAGTAGCACTTAAATCAGAAAATTGCTTTAGGCTTCAGCTACATGGCTAGGCATAGAGGTGGTTGAGAGAGCACACAAGGGCTATGTCCCACTTCTCCACCCTTCTCCTGGTGTGCACTTGCTCACTCCTCATCGTGGATTTTAAAGCATAGGATAGGAATGTAGGCATTGTCAGGAGGCAGTTTCCAGCATTGCTAAATTCATGCAAGAAAGTGTGCAAGTGCAGGGTGGAAGGGTGGAGAATCGGGATACAACTCACCCAGTAACATGACTTTTAGGTTAAATTCATATTAGTACAGCCTATGAGGAGAATCAGTGCCAACTAATGACTTGTAATGACTTGCAACCATAGAGTTAGATACTGCAGACATTATTACTGCATTATTACTGCAGACATTATCTACATTATCTGCCACCTCCTATCTATACAAGTAGTAGTAAGCCTACCTAATATAGAATTGCTACTTGTATCATCTGGTATATTCGGAAAGTATTCAGACCCCTTGACGTTTTCCACATTTTGTTACATTACAGCCTTATTCTAACATTTCTTAAATAGATTTTTTCCCTCATCAATCTACACACAATACCCCATAATGACAAAGCAAAGACAGGTTTTTAGAAATGTTTGCAAATTTACACTACCGGTCAAAAGCTTTAGTACACCTACTCATTCAAGGGTTTTTCTTTCTTTCTTTTCTTTTTACTATTGTCTATAGTAAATGATTGTATTTTACATTTGAGATTCTTCAAATAGCCACCCTTTGCCTTGATGGCAGCTTTGCACACTCTTGGGATTCCCAGAATAAAAGTCATAACAAAAGTACGGCTAGAGTACTTATTCTAATGACCTGGGCTTAGTAAGAAAGAATAGGACATTCTGGGAATTATTTAATAAATGTTCATTCTATATGCATCACCCTCTAAAAACGCGTTGTAGTCTGAATAGTAGGGGAGACTGGGCCACAAAGTGACAACTAAATAACTAAAATGAGAAAACACTTAGAAAGCTGTTATTCAATGTGCTAATGCTTGGTTAGTGTATACATGCCTAGGAAATTCTGTGGAAAAAATAATACATTATTATTGTCATATGGAACATTCCCCATGTATATAATCATATATAATTTTATGACAAATCTTTTGATTGGTATAGTTGATGACATTAATTATTATTGTATTTTTATTTATTTATTTTTATCAAGTTTGACAGTACAACTAAGATAACTGTTGAATGCTAAAAGTATCTTATAGAAAATATATACATGTTGACTATTCCGTTTTAGGTCAATATGACATGCTTAAAAGATCAAATTAAAATATTTGTCAATTTTGTGTATTTTCAACTCACTTATCAGTTTCAAATCAGAGCAGTTGTTAATTACCCCGAATTATTTACCTTTGAAGACCTTGTTTCAATTAGACTTTGAGAAATACAAGGGGGGGCGGGGGTTATGTCCTAGAAACATTGTTACAGTGAGTAATAGTTAGAGCCAGGGCTGCGTTATTTTTGTGTGTGCATACCATGATCATTTGACTTAATTATACAATTAGTCCCAAATAAATTCTCAACTGTGTGGATTGACTTCCAATTAAACGTTTTCAGTCAATTATTCTCATCAGCAGCCTATGCTTTAGCCTAATGCACCAAAGTATGCCCCTATTTTAAGGACATTATCAACATAAATATTGAACTTGTTCATTTTTAGCTTATTTTCATTCGCTATAGAAATACATGTAAACACGTAAATACTGAGGATATGGCTTTTGTAAGCGCCAACATCCCTTTCGAAAAAGTTGGCAATCCCAAAACGCGTGCTTTCATTAATACACATGTAAAGAACAAAGGTGCAGTCTGTCAGTAGCGTAGCTTAATCATGACGGGCCAAGGTGACCAAAAAAAATACGGGCCCCTATCACCACCCATATTTCCCTTAAAATTACTATTATTTTATTTGTAAGGCTGCTGAATTGTAAGAGCAGAGCAGAACCTAATCTAAGGGCACATTTGAAGCTGTTACCAGAGAAGCCGCAATATAGCCAATACTTTCAGCACCATGGACGGCGGTCAGAAATTAACCCGTATAAATCGATCAGCACCACGGAAACCACAAAGAGGTCAAAAAACACCCTATTTTATATGCAAATAATAGGCAATAGCCTATATTATAAAACATAAATATATAGATCAATGTCTTGATAGAAACACCGAACACAGCTAATGATCCAGTACATGCTCGCAGAAGTTATGCACGCCGGCAAAACTGACATACCAGTAGAGGCCTATAGCAAAAGCACCAGCAAATCAATCAAGTGGAGCATTCAAGCAGATCGCTTATATGGCAGCATGCCTTTTAACAGTATATGATACGTATGTGCTTAATATTATGTTATAGCCTAGTTAAATCTATAGGCTATGATGACAATGAAATGGCTCAGCGGTCGTGCACCAGAACGAGGTTTCCAAAGACAGATCGAGCATAGTCGTAGATTGACAAGAAATGTCAATTAATCTTAATAAAGCTTGATTTATATAGGCTGTCTGGGTAGCCTGCCCTGTAAAAATATAAGCTTGCTCACTCAATTGATTGGCCTTGCGCTCTGCGAAGTCGTTGATTATGGCATTCAAAGTCATGGCCCTGGCCCTGGTGTTTTCAATGGACAGAACGGCCAACCCACTCAGTCTCTCCTGTCCCATGCTGCTCCTCAGGTATGATTTAATTATCTTCAGTTTGGAAAAGGAGCGCTCGGCACTGGCTACCGTTACAGGCAGAGTCATAAAAAAGAGCATCGCTGTAATACTTCCCCAAATGTAGCAGTGACTGAATTGTAATCCACAATGAGCACATTTCCTTCTTAAAACAGGCCCTGAAAGAGCGTAATTGTCCAGGGAATCTTGCTGATATATCTTTGCTGTAATGTTCAGCCAGCCGGCTGGCGGTCCCGTAGAGCGCATCATCAACTGCGTTGGCCAGGGTAGCAGGATGGATGGAGTCAAACAGACTCGATGTTGCCCGCTGACTTTAAAATCTGTTTGATAGCTGGTGGATAACGATGTCAAGGTTTGCATGCATCAGACAGTCGCTGGTCCTCGCATAGCTAATCAAAATGACACCTCGCCTTCCTTCTCCGAGTGTCTTCAAATCAAATCAAATGTATTTATATAGTCCTTCGTACATCAGCTGATATCTCAAAGTGCTGTACAGAAACCCAGCCTAAAACCCCAAACAGCAAGCAATGCAGGTGTAGAAGCACGGTGGCTAGGAACAACTCCCTAGAAAGGCCAAAACCTAGGAAGAAACCTAGAGAGGAACCAGGCTATGTGGGGTGGCCAGTCCTCTTCTGGCTGTGCCGGGTGGAAATTATAACAGAACATGGCCAAGATGTTCAAATGTTCATAAATGACCAGCAGGGTCAAATAATAATAATCACAGTGGATGTCGAGGGTGCAACAGGTCAGCACCTCAGTTGGCTTTTCATAGCCGATCATTCAGAGTATCTCTACCGCTCCTGCTGTCTCTAGACAGTTGAAGACAGCAGGTCTGGGACAGGTAGCACGTCCGGTGAACATGTCAGGGTTCCATAGCCGCAGGCAGAACAGTTGAAACTGGAGCAGCAGCACGGCCAGGTGGACTGGGGACAGCAAGGAGTCATCAGGCCAGGTATTCCTGAGGCATGGTCCTAGGTCTCAGGTCCTCCGAGAGAGAGAGAAAGAAAGAGAGAAAGAAAGAAAGAAATAAAGAGATAGAGAAAGAGAATTAGAGATACAGATATGTGGACATAATGAAGGCCCTCACCGAGATTGTGCTTTAAGTGACAAGAAGTACAAGAGGGATGATGCAGTAGCACTGAAAAATAAAATGGAAAAATGTAGTTTCAGTTTTTTAGTTGTTCTGCAGACTAAGGTTTTAGAAAATGTGAACGTCGTCTCCAAAATGCTACAGGCCAAAGACGCAGACCTGCACAGGGCAGTTAGCCTACTAAAGGACATGACAGAGGTCCTGTCCGGATTGCGACAAGGCCAAAGTCACTGCAAAGACCCTTGCCGACAAATGGGGAGTTCAGAACGCAGGCTCTGGAGCAACGAACCGCCCTTGCTGTCTCTGCCTGCCCGGTTCGCCTCTTTCCACTGGGATTCTCTGCCTCTAACCCTATTACAGGGGCTGAGTCACTGGCTTACTAGCGCTCTTTCATACCGTCCCTAGGAGGGGTGCGTCACTTGAGTGGATTTTCAAGGGCCAGGGAAAGCTCACCGGACGCCCCCGAAACCACATTCTTGGGCCCCTCTCTCGGGGCTGACCAATTCCAGGGCGCCCTCACAAAGAAAAGAGAACTCTCCCCGGGGCTCCCGCCAGCTTCTCCGGGATCGGCCGCGTTACCTCACTGGATGCCTCACAACGTCCGTCTCCACTGGTCACATGACCAAGGACCTTTTGAAATTAGAATAATTGAAAATTATTGTAAAATTGAGTGATATGAAAATGGACAAACTAAAGGGTGTGCAATGTGTAGGTCCACTGACTGTACATTCTGAACCTTGTTTGAGGGCAACAGGTCACATGACTAAGGAGCTATTGAAATTTGAAACATTTATGTAAAAACATGTGATATGAAAATGGACAAACTAAAGGGTGTGCAATGTGTAGGCCCACTGAGTGTACAGTCTGAACCTTGTTTGAATTCAGTAGGTCACATGACTAAGGAGCTATTTAAATTTAAAATTTAAAATAAATCCTTAACAATAGTGTAAGATGTAAATCGACAAAAAAAGTGTGTGCAGTGTGTGCCCATGCCATCGGGTTAGCTTGAACCAGTTTTGAAAGTTTTAGGAGTAATGGTTAAAGAGCGATTGAAATTTGTTCCCTAACTGCTGTTGGTGGACTTAAGGAAAACTACAACCTGAATCTGTCTTTTTTGTTTGGATTCATAGTCTCTCCCTTTACCTGTCCTAATTGCCCAGTTTTTACAACCTCCAAGGATCTGGGATTGTTGGAGAGGATCATTTTAGGAAAAAATAGTATTCCCTACCAAATAATAGGTGAAGCGTAATTAACATTTATATGCTATGCCTCCCATGGTTAAGGAGACAAAGATTATGGATATACTGCCAAGATAGGGTACTTTGTAATTTCACAAAAAAACACAAGATGTCACCATTTTCTTTCAACAGTTCCTCTGGCTGCCATTAGTCTTGATCAACTACATATTTCCTCTGCTACATCAAAAAATGTATGTGGTTCCATCAAAACGATTTTGAGGTCAATTGCTATTTTTTTTGGTCATTTAGAAAAAGTTGCATATATAATCCAATGGTTGATCATTTTCTAACTATAATTTAGGCACTGGAAAGCCCAGTTAACTAATTAGCATCTTCACTGGCAGAAAGTCAAAGGTGAAAGAAATCCCAGCCCGCTAGTTAGCATAAGCTAACGTATTTTGCATAGCTAGCTAGCCCCCAATTAGCTAACTAGCGATCTCACTAGCAGAAAGTTTGAGGTGATATACATTGCCTTCGGGAAAGTATTCAGACCCCTTGAGGTTTTCCACATTTAGTTACGTTTTAAGCATTGTTCTAAATTTGATTAAATAAAAATAATCCTCAGCAATCTACATACAATACCCCATAAGCACATTGTGAAAACAGGTTTTTTAGACATGTTTGCAAATGTATTAAAAATAAAAACAGAAATACATTATTTACATAAGTATTCATACCCTTTGCTATGAGACTCAAAATTGAGCTCAGGTGCATCCTGTTTCCATTGATCATCCTTGAGATGTTTCTACAACTTGATAGCAGTACACCTGTAGTAAATGTAATTGATTAAACATGATTTGGAAAGGTACACACCTGTCTATATAAAGTTCCACAGTTGATAGTGCATGGCAGAGAAAGAACCAAGCCATGATGTCGAAGGAATTGTCCCTAGAGCTCCAAGACAGGATTGTGTTGAGGCACAGATCTGGGGAAGGGTACCACAACATTTCTGCAGCATTGAAGGTCCCCAAGAACACAGTTGCCTCCATCATTCTTAAATGGAGAAGTTTGGAACCACCAAGACTCTTTCTAGAGCTGACTGACCGGCCAAACTGAGCAATGAGTGGAGAAGGGCCTTGGTCAGAGAGGTGACCAAGAACCAGATGGTCACTCTGACAGAGCTCTAGAGTTCCTCTGTGAAGATGGGAGGACCTTCCAGAAGGACAACCATCTCTCCAGCACTCCAGCACTCCACCAATCAGGCCTTTATGGTGGAGTGGCCAGACGGAGTTGGACTTGAACCCAATCGAACAGCAGCAATGTTCCCCATCCAACCTGACAGAGCTTGAAAGGATCTGCAGAGAAGAATAGGAGAAACTCCCCAAATACAGGTGTGCCATGCTTGTAGACTTGAGGCTCTAATTGCTGCCAATGGTGCTTTAACAAAGAACTGAGTTAAGGGTCTGAATACTTGAACATGTTAATGTGATATTTTTATATTTTTAATAAATTAGCAACAATTTCTAAAAATCAATTTTTGCTTTGTCATTATGGGATGTTGTGTGTAGATTGATGAGGGGAAAAATACAATTTAATCCATTTTAGAATAAGGCTGTAACCTAACAAAATGTGGAAAAAAGTCAAGGGGTTTGTATAATGTCAAGCAAATAACTGACGTAATTGACCATTAATTAGCATAAACAAATTTAGCATCTCCTGGCTTCCACGCAAAGCCTACAAGCCACGGAACATCTACATTTTAAAAAGTCTAAATCCATTTAATATAGCCTACCCCATCACAATACATCCATTATTTATTTTAGATAGGTCTAAAGAAACATGAAATGAAGAAAATGTAGTCTATTTCAAAAGAACAGAATAGCATACTCTGTTGTCCTTATGTCAGGCCCTGATATGGCTATGCCAAGCATTTCGCTACACCACAAGCATTTTGCTACACCCACAATAACATCTGCTAAATATGTGTACAGTATGTGACCAATAACATTTGTTTTGATATGACTGTGGGCTACACTAGTTAATTAAGCAGACAAGATTTGCTTAGAACTCCTTAGCATGATTTAAAAAGTATTTTATAGTATGAAGAATACAATTGAACATAGCTTAATAAAAGAGAGGATATTTTCTCCAAACGATTTCAAAGGAAGTGCGCACATGCGGCTATTCTGTGTTGAGCATTAACAAAGAAACAGGTCCTCCTATTTACTTAATTTTGAGTTATTTATGTAACTTCAGTTGTGATACAAACGTTGGTCTATATGTTTAGATATTTACTACATTCTAAGGCTGCATGATGGTACTCTAATGATGATTTGAAAAAAGTTGCAAGCTGCACAAACTTCATCAGTCTCTCATTCACAATTTGACAAGCACTTGGTAATATTCTCACCAGGCCTCACATTTCCTAGTGGCATCCCCCTTGTGTGGCCATAATGCACACAAAAAAATCCATGCCTTTTGTGGCCAAAGTGGCTGTTGTGCCCTTGGGTTGAATATAATAGGCTAATTATAATTCCCTTCTCCCAGCTGCCATGCTCCAAAACACCTCTCACTCATATGGCTCTCTCAGATGTAGCCAATGCTCATAAGGCGCTCACCTGGAATGCATTTCATTTAGCAGGTGTGCCTTGTTAAAAGTTCATTTGTGGAATTTCTTTCCCTCTTAATGCGTTTGAGCCAATCAGTTGTGTTGTTACAAGGTAGGGTGGTATATTTGGTAAAATACCAAATCCATATTATGGCAAGAACAACTCAAATAAGCAAACACAAATGACAGTCCATCATTACTTTAAGGACACGAAGGCCAGTCAATGCGGAAAAATTTCAAGATCTTTGAAAGTTTCTTAAAACCTCTTATGGATAGGGGAGATGCTAGCGTCTCAACTGGCCAATTGCTGGGGGAAATGCAGAGCGCAAGATTCAAATAAAATGCTATAAAATTCAAAGTTTCATTAAATCACACATGTAAGATACTCAATTAAAGCTACACTCGTTGTGAATCCAGCCAACATGTCAGATTTAAAAATGCTTTTCGGCGAAAGCATAAGAAGCTATTATCTGATAGCCTGCAGTAAACAAAGGAGCTAGCATAGCAGGCGCTACACAAAACACTGAAATAAAATATAAAATATGCATTACCTTTGACGAGCTTCTTTTGTTGGCACTCTAATATGTCCCATAAACATCACAATTGGGCCTTTTGTTTGATTTATTCTGTCCATATATATTGAAAATGTCCATTTATAAAGCACGTTTGATCTAGAAAAAAAACAGCTTACAAAAACGCAACGTCACTACAAAATATTTCAAACTACTTTTGTAATACAACGTTAGGTATTTTTAAATGTTAATAATCGATCAAATTGTAGACGGGGCAATCTGACATGATTCAAACAGTTTTAGAAACTTCAGAGTGTTTTCTATCCAAATCTATGAATAATATGCATATCTTATATTTTTGGCATGAGTAGCAGGAAGTTGAAATTGGGCACGCTATTTATCCAAAATGGACAATTCTGCCCCCTAGCGTTAAGAGGTTAAAGTGCAGTTGCAAAAACCATCAAGCGATATGATGAAACTGGCTCTCATGAGGACCGCCACAGGAAAGGAAGACCCAGAGTTACCTCTGCTGCAGATGATACATTCATTAGAGGTAACTGCACCTCAGACCTCAGCCCAAATAAATACATCACAGAGTTCAATTAACAGACACATCTCAACAGCAACTGTTCAGAGACTGTGTGAGTCAGGCCTTCATGGTCAAATTGCTGCAAAGAAACCACTCCTAAAGGACACCAATAAGAAGAAGAGGCTTTCTTGGGCCAAGAAACACAAGCAGTGGACATTTGACTGGTGGAAATCTGTCCTTCAAGTCCAAATTTGAGAGTTTTGGTTCCAACCGCCATGTCTTTGTGAGATGCAGAGTAGGTAAACTGATGATCTCTGCATGTGTGGTTCCCACCGTGATCCATGGAGGAGGAGGTGTGGGGTGCTTTGCTGCAGACACTGTCTGTGATTTATTTAGAATTCAAGGCACACTTAACCAGCATGGCTACCACAGCATTCTGCAGTGATACTCCATCCCATCTGGTTTGAGCTTAGTGGGACTATCATTTGTTTTTCAACAGGACAATGACCCAAAACACACCTCCAGGCTGTGTAAGGGCTATTTGACCAAGAAGGAGAGGGATGGAGTGCTGCATCAGATGACCTGGCCTCCACAATCACCCAGAACTCAACCCAATTGAGATGGTGTGGGATGAGTTGGACCACAAAGTGAAGGAAAAGCAGCCAACAAGTGCTCAGCATATATAGGAACTCCTTCAAGACTGTTGGAAAAGACTGGTTAAAGACTGGTTGAGAGAATGCCAATAGTGTGCAAAGCTGTCATCAAGGCTATTTTGAAGAATCTCAAATATAAAATACATTTAGATTTGTTTAACACTTTTTTGGTTACTACATGATTCCATGTGTGTTATTTAATAGTTTTGATGTCTTCACTATTATTCTACAAAGTTTTGACTGGTACTGTATGTGCGAAATGAGTTTTGATTTCGAATGGGCTATTAACCTACACCCGTCTAGGAACAAGGGCATGGGGGAAAAAATGTTGTCTGCGCACTTAAATTGTGAATGGATGACACTTTTCCCATGGTTCATTTTCATGACAGCCAGGTAGGCTATGTTCCTTTGTTAAAGCGAAGCAATGTGCTTAATATTAGGAATGTTTATAAATAAAATGTAATAAGCCCAGCCTATAGAAAGCTGATGAGATCCTCTTATTTTTAATAGAGGCCATCAAAACTCTGTTTCATCACGCAATTGCATAGCCCATAGAAATATTGCGCAACATGAGCTCCTGGGCACTCATGGGCCCTCATGAGGTGTTTGATTAGATTTTTTAAATTACATTTCAATGATGTCAGAGTGATTAGTGGGACAATAGAGTGCTGAGTACCAGGCAGTTAGCAAGTTTGGTAGGCTACTAATGACCATCAGCAGCATCAGAGCTTGTAGAAGCTTAATTACCATGACCAATTGGTCACATGGAATTTGACTGCCTTCATGACTCCTGAACGCTGGTGTGGTGATAATACGGTCACCATAACAGCCATAGTCAGCACTAATTATAGGAAATATATAGCTGTCACGCCCTGACCTTGGAGATCCTTTTTATGTCTCTATTTTGGTTTGGTCAGGGCGTGAGTTGGGGTGGGCATTTCTATGTGTTGTGATTCTATGATTTTCTATCTCTATGTTTTGGCCGGGTATGGTTCTCAATCAGGGACAGCTGTCTATCGTTGTCTCTGATTGGCAACCATACTTAGGTGCCTTTTTTCCCACCTGTCTTGGTGGGAAGTTGACTTTCTTTATGACACTTAGCCTTAAGCCTCACGGTTTTGTTTTGTAGTCTGTATTGGTTTGTTCGGTGTCTTTTTTCTTTATTAAAGAACATGTATGTTCACCACGCTGCACCTTGGTCCGCTCCTTTCATCAGCCGTGACATAACAGCCACAACCAAAGGACCAAGCAGCGTGGCCAGGAGAGGCAGCCCCAATAAGGTTTTGGGGGTGGCACACGGGACCGTCGGTTGAGCCGAGGGTGAATCCAGAGCCAGTCGGGGTGAAATTGGAGGTGAGCGAGGGGAGCGAAGCAGAGACAGTGAAGGAGTTGATGGGGAGATTGGAGGAGAGAGCTATGAGAGAACTGCTGTGTTGGTGCATGAGGCACGACATACGCCCTACAGAGCGTGTCCTCGAGTTGATGTCACCTGAGTCAGCTCTCCATACTCGTCCTGAGGTGCGTGCTAGCCGTCTGGTGAAGACTGCCCGCCCCATGCACCAGGACTCCTGTTTGCCTCCCCAGCCCTGCACGTCTTGTGCCAGCTTGGCGCTCCAGACCTCCAGTGCGCTTCCACAGCCCGGTGAGTCCTGCATCGGCTCTAGGCACGGTTTCCCCAGTTTGCCAGGAGAACCCAGTGCGGCCTATTCAAGGCTCCCCGCACGTGCTAGGCTAAGGTGGGCATGCAGCCAAGAGGAGTGGTGCAAGTGCTAAGCACCAGAGCTCCAGTGCTCCCCCACAGCCCTGTTCCACCTGTGCCTGTGCTCTGGAGGTGCTGGGCAAGAGTGGGCATTCAGCCTGGAAGAGTGGTGCCAAGGCTATGCACCAGATCTCCAGTGTTCCCCCACAGCCCAGTGTATCCGGTGCCTCGGCCAAGGAAGAGGCCTCCTGTATGTCTCCCCAGCCTGGTGAGTCCTATGCCTGTTCCCAGAACCAGGTCTCCTGTGTGTCTCCCCAGCCTGGTGAGTCCAGTGTCGCCCTCCAGTGTCGCCCTCCAGTCCGGAGCCTCCAGTGTCGCCCTTCAGTCCGGAGCTTCCAGAGGCGCCCTTCAGTCCGGAGCTTCCAGAGGCGCCCTTCAGTCCGGAGCTTCCAGAGGCGCCCTTCAGTCCGGAGCTTCCAGAGGCGCCCTTCAGTCCGGAGCTTCCAGAGGCGCCCTTCAGTCCGGAGCTTCCAGAGGCGCCCTTCAGTCCGGAGCTTCCAGAGGCGCCCTTCAGTCCGGAGCTTCCAGAGGCGCCCTTCAGTCCGGAGCTTCCAGAGGCGCCCTTCAGTCCGGAGCTTCCAGAGGCGCCCTTCAGTCCGGAGCTTCCAGAGGCGCCCTTCAGTCCGGAGCTTCCAGAGGCGCCCTTCAGTCCGGGGCCCATTACGAGGGTCCCCCATCCGGGGTCGGCGGCGAGGTTCCCCACTCTAGAGGCGCCAACGATAGACAGACAGCTGTCTATCGTTGTCTCTGATTGGGTTTTGTTTTGTAGTCTGTATTGTTTTGTTCTGCGTCTTTTTTATTTATTAAAGAACATGTACGCTCACCACGCTGCACCTTTGTCCGCTCCTTTTGTCAGGCGTGACAATAGCAGCATAAGGTTATTACAAAGAAGTGTTTTTTGAACCAATACTCATGAGTTCTTGTTCTTGTCATTTTTTAAGTACCAGTTCTACACCAACAAACAGTAGCAGAGGTCATATTGGAGTTGTCCCCCAGGCCAAGGATACAGGAGGCAAGTTCCAGGAAAAGAAAGGCTGAGTCGGCTACAGTCCCCACCCCACAAGAGGTTCCTTGAGGACAAGTTAAAAAAACTAAGAGAGAAGGAAGAAAGCAAAGGGAGAAAGAAACCTGTGACACTGAAGAAAGCTGTGACATCACTGAAAAAGGTTGTTCCAGGTTCCAAAACCACAACAAACACCCTAAAAGAAGGGGATGCAGAATGCTTGTTCTGTAACGAGCTCTTCTCTCTTACCGGAGGGGACTGGATACGGTGCGAGCACTGTTAGAAGTTGGCTCATGAGCTATGCTCAAATTTAACTGGGGTGGGATTCATTTGCGACCTCTTTGCCATTAAAAAATTAGGGGCAATGCCAATGTGATAAGTTATTGTTATGAAATGTTTCATGTGTGTGTGTGTGTTTAATCAATATTTAATCAGTTTTATTCCAATGAATTTGTTCAAAAAATATATAAATATTACAAACTATTGAAAACCGTTTGTTGTTGAATTTTATTTTAAAGAAAGCTGGGATTCAAAATATTGCCTTATTGAAATGATAATTTGTTTAGTTTAACTGTACATAATGGAGTGTAAGGAAAAAGTAAAAGAATGAGAATGTATGTGCAAGTGAGGTAAAAATAATAGGGACACTTCGTATGGGGTGCGTATTGGCGGCAGAGAAGTCAGGTGCAGGAGAGCAAAAACGGTGTTACAACAGCGCAATTAATAAAAATCACCGTAAACAGAACAATCAGTACAATGGGTACAAAACCCGTCGCACACCAGAAATAACGTGCACAAGCACTTACAATAAACTGCCGGATAAAGACATGTGGGGAACAGAGGATTAAATACACAACATGTAATGATGGAATTGAAACCAGGTGTGTGGTAAGACAAGACAAAACAAATGGGAAATGAAAAGTGGATCGGCGATGGCTCGAAGACCGGCGACGCCGACCACCAAACGCCGCCCGAACAAGGAGAGAAACCAACTTCGGCGGAAGTTGTGACAGTAGTCTTGACACGCGGCTCCAGCAGTGCGCCGGTCTGTGTTCTCTTTTAAGGCGCAGCACAGCCCGCTGAAGGTGAACACGGGCAGCTTCCCATGTCTCCTCCGCGCGCCTGAACCAGTCGTCCACTGCAGGAGCCTCGGTCTGACTCTGATGCCAAGGCGCCAGAACCGGCTGGTACCACAGTAAGCACTGGGTGGGAGAGAGGTTAGTGGAGGAGTGGCGAAGCGAGTTCTGTGCCATCTAGGCCCAGGGCACGAACACCGCCCACTCTCCCTGCCGGTCCTGGCAATAAGACCGCAGAAACCTGCCCACATCCTGGTTTCCTCTCTCCACTTGCCCATTACTCTCGGGGTGAAACCCCGAAGTAAGGCTGATCGAGACCCCCAGACGTTCCATGAAAGCTTTCCAGACCCTAGACGTCAACTGGGGACCTCGATCAGACACTATATCCTCAGGCACCCCATAGTGCCGGAAGACGTGCATAAACAAGGCCTCCGCAGTCTATAGGGCCGTAGGCAGACCGGGCAGAGAGAGGAGACGAAAGGACTTAGAGAACCAATCCACCACGCCCAGCTTCTTCGAGAAGAAGGAATAGGGGCGGAGCTTCGGTGGCGTACCCGAGCGCTGAGAGAGCACAGCTCCTATCCCAGCCTCGGACGCATTCACCTCCACTATGAAGGCCAAAGCGGGATCCGGATGGGCCAGCACGGGAGCCGAGGTAAACAGAGCACTCAGGTGACCAAAAGCCCTGTCTGCCTCAGCCGACCACTGCAAACGTACCGGCCCCCCTTTCAGCAGTGAGGTAATGGGAGCCACTACCTGACCAAAACCCTGGATAAATCTCCGGTAGTAGTTGGCAAACCCTAAGAACCGCTGCACCTCCTTTACCGTGGTGGGAGTCGGCCAATTACGCAAGGTTGCCTTGACGTACAGGTCATGCTCCAACAGGCAATCAAGCACCCTGCGCATCAGGGACACATGCTCGGCGTGTCTAGCGGAGTATATCAGAATGTCATCAATATACACCACTACACCCTGCCCGTGCAGGTCCCTGAAAATCTCGTCTACAAAGGCTTGGAAGACTGATGGTGCATTCATCAACCTGTACGGCATGACGAGATACTCAAAGTGCCCAGAGGTGGTACTGAAAGCCGTCTTCCACTCGTCTCCCTCCCGGATACGCACCAGGTTGTAAGCGCTCCTGAGATCTAGTTTGGTGAAGAAGCACGCCTTGTGCATTGACTCAATCGCTGTGGCTATGAGCGGTAGTGGGTAACTATCTCACAGAGGTTCAGACCTGATAGTCAATACACGGGCGCAGACCCCCCTCCTTCTTCTTCACAAAAAAGAAACTCGAGGAGGCGGGTGAAGTGGAGGACCGAATGTACCCCTGACACAGGGATTCGGAGACATATGTTTCCATAGCCGCCGTCTACGCCTGTGAGAGGGGATACACGTGACTCCTGGAAAGTACAGCGTCTATCAGGAGACCTATCGCACAATCGCCCTGTCGATGTGGTGGTAATTGAGTTGCCTTCTTTTTGGAGAAGGCGAGAGCAAAATCGGCATATTCAGGGGGAATGCGCACGGTGGAGACCTGGTCTGGACTTTCCACCGTAGTAGTAGTACCGACAGAAACCCCTAAACACCTCCCTGAGCACTCTCGCGACCACCCCGTGAGAGCCCTCTGTTGCCAAGAAACAGTGGGGTGGTCGAAGACTGCCCGGAAACGGCGGGTGAACTCCTCAAACTGGTCCAACACTGCATCTCCCTCTCTCCACACAGCGTTGGCCCACTCCAGGGCTTTCCCGGTGAGGCACGAGATTAGGGCGGACACCCTCTCACGGCCCGAAGGAGCCGGATGGACGGTTGCCAGGTATAAGTCTAGCTGCAACAGGACCCCCTGGCAGTTCGCAGCCGTCCCATCGTATTCCTGGGGAAGGGAGAGATGAATCCCACTGGGACCAGGAGAAGGAGGGGCGTGTAGTGGAGACCCTGGTTGTGCTGGTGGAGGCGCTGGTAGAACTTCGCCGGAAGTCATGACACACTTCTGTGAAACCATTTAGCAAAATCATCAATGGGGGGGGGCATCTTACCCTGGTAGCTGGGCAAAATGCCCCTTTGCTAAATAATGTATTTGATTCATTAACAAAAACTCTGTAGCAATTTATTTTCCTTTATAGTTTGTTACCATAAGCATGGCCATCATCCAACAATTTTTTTTTTATCCAAACTGCATTTTTTGTGTCAGCAATTAGACATTGATCTTAGATTTGATGATGGATTTCACAGAAGCGTCTTACCCCCATGTTACCAAACACGTCTCTCCCCCCTAACAATGGTAGTCATTGTCAGTAAAAAGCTGCCTGCGGGTGGTCTAGCTCCCGCCTATCCTTTATTTGGATTGGTGGATATTGAATATTCAATCAAGGCTGTTGACATTAACCGCTTGTATTCAGCAGAGAGAGATGCTATGCTACTAGCCTCATTTTATGAATTTGCATACTCATCTCTCGACAACTCCGCTACAAAGTGTTTTTTCTCAAAATTGCCGGTATGTCATGTGCCCTACTCATATCCGTACACTCATAACATCATTTTCCCATGCCCTCTCATTGACATCCATACAAACTCTTTGCTTGGTAAGCGAAACAACAAAAAAACGCCACCTGCTGGAGGAGAGACAGATTTTCCTCCAGGTTGAGCCTCTCTCTTCCTCTCTGTTGGAGACAGCTTGTGTCATTTCCTATGACTTTCTGCCTGCAGTAAACCCAGTGTATAATGCTGGAAATAATGGTCAAAGCAAACCCCCAACAAAAAAACAACCAAAATGCCTGACCCTAGTAATGGTAGCTAAGATAGGTATGCTGTTTGTATAAAAACATTATGAATCTACCTGAAGTAATCTTTCAAAATAAGCAAAAGCCTAACATGTTAGTTTGTGCCCAGGTATCCCCTACATCATTATCTCATTCCCACATATCCCTTTTTATTTTTATGGGAGAAAACATCTTAGCCTAGAGCGGATTATCTTTTTCTTTCATTTTTATTGACTGAATCATCTCCCAGCTTCTCTGATAGTAGGGAATGAATTTAGTGATCTTATAAGTGGGTATGATTCTGTAAGTTATCCTTTAAATCAATGATTCTTTGTGAGTGTAATCACTTAGCTAGCGCTCAAGCTCCTCTAATCAGGGGAATCATAATAGAGTCTCTCCTCTGAGCTTCACAAAAGGCCCTGATGGCACTAGGCCTTGGATGTATTTGTTGGTTAGAACCACCCTATTAGGCAGACAATGCAGGTCTTATTTATAATTTCAATGACATAGCCCGATGCTATTTTCTGGGCTTCCTTCGTGAGTAATTGTGTTTGACGGTGAGGACTGTGAGGAATGTTATTCACACACACACACACGCACACACACACACAAATGCACACACGCACACACGCACACACACACACACACACACACACACACACACACAAATGCACACACGCACACACACACACACACACACACACACACACACACACACACACACACACACACACACACACACACACACACACACACACACACACACACACACACAAGCACCCCCAATAATTACACATTCACTCCTCTCAATCTGTTTTCACTTTGATACTTTGTTACAGAAGATGATACTGTATATGACCCCCAAATGATAGTCGTCAAACGTAAAATACTTAACTTAACTAAGTTTCATTACTAATTAGTATATTTTATTTGTATTCATTTTTCTTTACAGTTCATTAATGCACAGTGATCGTTTCTATACCGTAACAGTATAGCTGAAGTAGTTCAGAAGGTGGTCGCTTGAGGGAGGCTTACCGCTCTGGGCCATTTAGAGATAGTTGAAATAATACAGCTTATATGCTGCTACAGTAGCTATGGTAGTTGCCAAAGGCTTTTTTTGAGGAATAATAGCTTGAAGCACCACATGCACAGGAATACTACTCAGTGTGGCACCACATGCCTTGCTATAGTGGTGTAATAGTACCTCCCTGAGTGTGGCACTTCATGGGCGCTGCATGCTGCTCCCTTGAGGAGGGTGTGGGACAGGGCATCTATAAATGTGCATGAACTACATGAATAGTTCTGAGGTTTAGTCATTCACTTCGGGTTTCAATCATTCCTGGGTTCGTCTGTCCGTCCTTCCATCCATCCAACCATTTTTTTCTGAATACAGTTAACATTAAGCACACAATGTCAGTAGCCCATGGTTACCCTCTCTCTCTCCTCCGTCATTGTTCCAGTTTTCCAAGAAAAGTGTGGTCATTCCCAGGTTGGTGGATTCCTCCTCTACCCCTCACTTTCTCTCTCTCGCCCTTTCTCTCTCTCGGTCTCTCTCGCCTTCTCTCTCACTCTCACTCTCTCTCTCACGCTCTCTCTCTCTCTCTCTCTCTCTCTCTCTCTCTCTCTCTCTCTCAGACACAGACAGAGCACAGACACAGGTAAATATGCAACACCAGTTTCAACAAGTGCTGCTCCTGTAACATACTTCAACATTTGCCTTTTTGAAGCTAAAACTGCTTCTATTTGAGTGAAGGGAATGGATTTGGTCAATTATTCATTAAGTAAGCATAAAGCTAATGCTGGCTGTTGGCTGGGTATCCCCCCCTGGTACCCTAGGGCTCTCTGTTATTTCTGTTGTGAGAGGGATGATGAAACGTTTTCTCACAGATTTCATATTCATTGCAGGTTTGTTGTTTTTCATGTGTGTGTGTTCAACCTGTTGGTTTTCCATCCCTGCAGGCAGAATCTCAGCCTCACCCTCCTGGGTGTGCCAGTTTGATCTTGTTCGAGTCATCTCTCACACTGACAGTCGCAGTAGTAAATTCATTATGTAATATACATTTTTATTTTAATGACATTCAGACTTTTTATTTTTTATATTTTTATTTCACCTTTCTTTAACCAGTTGAATAAAGGTCAAATATTTTTTTTTTAAATCATTCAAAATAAAAAGATAATCATTATGAATATGGAATGAATGTTTGTTATGTTCTCTCTCGCAACCTGTGGGTTAATATAGGAACAATATGCACTCATAAAGTATTAATCATTAATTGATGTAACTAACACAGTGGTAACCTCATAGATCTCATTAGGATGGAGAAGGATCCTAATGAGCCCCCATGTCTCTTCACAGTCCCTAAGTCCAGAACAGACCGGGAAACACACAGTACTGCATAGAGTCATGACTGTATGGAACTATCTTCCACATCAGGTAACTGAAGCTAGCAGCAAAATCATATTTAAAAAACAGATAAAACAACACCTCATGGCACAATGCAGGCTAGAAGAGACACAGAAACACACACGCATACGCACACACACTCTAACACACGCGCTTTACACACACACAGATTATAAGGTTGTGGTATTTTGGTATTGTGGATTTTATATTGTACATTTGTAATACGTGACTAATAATGTAATAACATAATATTGTGTGATGTATTGTTTTATGATGTACACGGTTGTTGTGTTTTGTTGTGATGTAATTGTTTTAACCTTGTTTGGACCCCAGGAAGAGTAGCTTCTGACTTGGCAGCAGCTAATGTGAATCCTAATAAAACCTAAGTACTAGATCCTCTTTTAAAATGTACTGGTCAGGGAGGAGCCCTTGACTCCTGTTCATAAATGTGCACTTGCACACTCCCGGTCATTTAACAATGTTGGAAACTCCCTCCAGCCAATGCTTACACTAATCCAATGTTTTTCTGTGACAGGATATGTTATTTACAAAGGAAGTGTGGAGAATCGAGACTCATCTCAATAGACAGCGTCCACAGCGTCTCTGTGCTGAATGACAACAAGGCATCCAGTTCCACTATACCTTTATCCTCTTATATATTTTGTGTCACTGAAAACACATTTTGCAACATGGAACAGGCCTATGCACAGTCCATATCCACATATTTAGCTATCGCCATATACTGTAAGAATCAAGAGCCAAAACATTTCTGTGAGGATTTGTATGTGTGCAGATAATAATGTAGGGGTGTTCTGGATTGTGGGTGGGTACACTAGCAGGGGGTAAGGAGCAGTGACAGTGTTGATTGTTAACACTCTGCTGAACACAGCACACAGGCAGCACAGAGATACTGCACAGTTTGCAAATCCCTTTTCTCACTCTGATAATAGGGAACAGGGATATCTAGTCAGCTGCACAACTGATTGCATTCAACTGAACTGTGTCTTCTGCATTTAACCCAACCCCTCTGAATTAGAGAGGTGAAGGGGGCTGCCTTAATCTACATCCATGTCATGGCGCCTGGGGAGTTGTTGTTTCAGGGTTAACTGCCTTGCTCAAGTGGAGAATGGCAGATTTCTTCCACCTAGCCGGCTTGGGATTCAAACCAGCGACCTGCATCTCACAACGCATGTTTTTGTTGTTGTTCGAGGGCCCATTTACAGCAGCCTAACCTTGATTCCCCATTTGCTATTATGCTGTGTATTCATATTGTCTCTACCATTTGTCATATTCCTAGCTTTCCACATCAAATTTAATCTCTGAGTTGAAATGGACTTTGTGCTAGGTTTGTGCTAGGAGAGAGCTGCTTCACTGCTCAACTCCCACTAAGGCTTCGGACTGAAGAGTGGAGATCAATAACTGAGAGCGCTCAATGGTTCATGGTTGTACTTGTGGTTTGTTTATTGTCGCAGACATCTTGACCGCATTGGAACGGACTTGATCCCAACAGACTTGATCTAAGCATCCTCCAGGCGGTCACATGGGGTGCGAGGATTCTGTCCCCGTGCGCCACGCCCCCGCGCTTGGCGCTGTCCAGCACGCCAGGGCTGAAAGCTGCTGGTAGCGAGCAGCCAGTAACTGCCTGCAGCGGTGGACTGCACGTAGTGCTGAATTGAACCAGCGACAGACAGTCGACAGATCTCACCGGATACTAAGGTGAAAGTTCAGTAGACAAAGATCAATTCATGGAGGAGACATCGTAGAAATATGTGACAGCTTTTAGATTTTACCAGACGGGGACATTTTTATTTTGCCTTTCAATGATTTGCTGTCACAATTGAAACTCCTGAACCACTTGGTGGTAGGCTAAAACTTGTTACTACCATGATTTGGGTAATTTTACTGTCTTATTGCCTGACGTTTGTTTTTGGATATAAATCGGATGATCGACTGCCTTTATTTTATGGGCATGCATTTGAGAACTCGCCGACGGCATCAAAAGTGAACGGACTAAGCATTCCTGTTAAACGCATCAACCCACAAAAATGGTGTCCAGAATCGGGAATGCACTTTAAACTGTATGGAAATGGCAGCGAGGATTTCCACGTCTTTGCCCACCACAAACGGGGAAATATATTACTTAAAACTTCCAAGGTTTTGGACAGGGAAGAGCGTTCCGAATACCTACTGAGTATATGTTTATGTTGCCAAACATGCGTGTCAGCGGACCATGTTGTCTTTGAGGTTGCGTCGGTGAAAGTGGACGTTTTGGACACCAACGACCACGAACCCACTTTTCGCAATGCAGACTTGAAATTAACTTTGAATGACGCGACTCCACTCCGGTCTGTGGTTCACACGGTAAATGCACTTGATGCAGACAGTGGAAAGAACGCAGAGTTGACATACTTCTCCGTTCCCAAAAACGGCAGATTCTACGTGGTACCACGAACGGGTGAAGTTTTACTGGTGGACTCCATACTGGGGCTTCCATCTACAGTCAAGTTCTATGTTTTTGCAAAAGACCACGGTTGGCCCAGCAGAATCAGTAAGGGGGTTGAGGTCACGGTTACCCCACGACAGTGGTGCCCACTGCGCCCAGGCCAGACAGGGGAGTTAGGCCGCCTGGGCAGGGCAGGGCGGATGCAGAGGGCATTGTTGGACTCTGGTAGCACGGTCTTCCTCAATGTATCCGAAGATGTAAGTATCGGTTCAGTCGTTATGAACCTGAGCCCAGCCAGGTTTCAGGCAGCCTCATTTGAGCTGGTTTACCCGGAGACAGATATCACCCCAATCAACGTGGGCAAGGAGAGTGGACATATCGTGGTAGCCAGGCGCCTGGACAGGGAGACTGAACCGTTCGTGGAATTTACTGTCAAAATACAAGATCAACAAGGTGTGTACTAAATCTGCACTTTACTGGGTGCTTGTCTTCAGTGCGATATGTGCGGAGTGGTAATGCCCTTATTTAATTGGCAAACGTCTATTACGCATGCATGATGTCACTTTAATAGCGCAGTATTTTACGACCATCTGGGTGGCTGAAATAAAAGTCCCCCTGCAGTCACTATCCCTTAGTAATGCCCCAAAAGAGCATAATGTACATTGGGATAAATAGCCAGGTCAGAAAAAGCTATTAGCGCAGGCTAGCTACAATACATCCAACAGGTACACAAGGTATCCCTTTACCTGCTTCAGTGGAAAAAACAACAACAACATGATTTGTAATTATGACATGCTCATATAATAATATGATGTATCTCATGTTTATGTATAACTCTAACAGCTATTACTTTTTTAAATTAGGGCCAAATAATTATGGTTATTTTAATTAGGGCCAAATATTCTTCTTCTTAAATTGACTCCAGTCAATTTATGGCTACCATAGACTCTACTGTAGACTCGGCTGTGAAGTTGTTTCCAACATGAACCATTTTGGAGTGGAGATCCAGTGTGACCCCAATGCTGTCTGCTTCCTTGAGGGCTGGTCTTTTATTTTTATTTTCATCCTTGAAAAAGCAGACTACCCATCACACATCACCCTTTTTGTGTTTAAACACATATTCTGCTGGATTTTTATTTTGAGTCTGTTTTGCACCAACAATCTTTCACTTATTAGTATGCTATACTGTATGTGGTTTGCTTATGTTCCATTTTTCCCTTTGGCTGTGTGGTGAAGCAGGTAGCTATAGAATGTGGGTCCACAAGGATATTAGTATGACTTGTGTCACTAAAGCTGTGTGCATGTGGCCCAGTGGCCACTTGTCTACACCCCCAGGCTGTCCTCATTGGGGAACTCTTTGAAGAACCCTTTTTGATTCCAGGTAGAACTCTTTTGGTTCTAGGTAGAACCCTTTTTGGTTACATGTAGAACCATTTCCACAGAGGGTCCTACATGGAACCAAAAAGGGTTCTCCTATTAGGACATCCGAGGAACACTTTTTGAACCCCTTTTTCTAAGAGTGTATGTGTAGTCTCTCTCTGTCACCTCTACACCAGTAGCTGGGGAATCAGCATGGGGAGACAGAAGGAGAAGCCAGTGAATTAGGTCATCATGATAGACACTAGTAAGGTGTCATGTTGGAGAGAGGTAGAGAGAACTCTACATTAGTCCTGTGTAAAGATTTAGTTTCCACAAAGGCCATCAGCTTAATAGCTTAGTTTTGTTGGAACAGAATGTAAAGTATAAGCTGTTTCTCTTCGACTGTGACTTTTTCCTGCCCCTGTGCTTGAATCAGTTAATGGTATTGGAAGGGGCAGGAGACTGGAGAAGTATTGAGCAAACGGGATAGTCCTTGGTGAGGTGGAAGAGAGGGGATGAGATTGGACTGATTCCCCTGTTGGCAGGGTGGTGGTTTGGAGTGGAGCCGTGTCTCAGCTTGTGGTAATCACAAAGAGGCGTATGTATTATATCTTCTAACTGTAGGAGTGCTGAATTAAGATCAGTTTTTCCTTCAAGATCAAAATGAATAAGATTACCTGACGAAGATCCATTTTGGATGGAAACGTTGTCAATAAAGCAGTGAATTGGGAGCTTTAACAGTGTTCTTGTTCTTTACTGGGATCTGATTCTATATCAGCTCTCCATTATCCATATAGCACCTAAGCTCAGCCTGCTTTGTCAGAGAACTTCAGCTCTCTAATTCTAATCAGCCTCTTGTCTAGTTGCAAATACATTTGCATGTTCATAATGTGATATGAAATTAATTGGGATGAGACCTGATCTTAATTCCTGTGTAATGTGTGACTCTGGGGCTGTATATGTAATACAGAAAACTATTTCACAATGCCATACCATCTGCATTTATTACATTTGTAAAGAAACTCAAGATGTGTGTGTGTGTGTGTGCGTCCATGCATGCGTGCTTGCGGATTTGTGTGCATGCGCACTCCCATGTGTGTGTGTGTGTGTGTGTGTGTGTGTGTGTGTGTGTGTGTGTGTGTGTGTGTGTGTGTGTGTGTTTGTGTGTATGTTTACCTCCCTGTGGTGGGACATAGCTAATTTCTGCTTGAAGTACATTGTCAATACATTTACAAGCAGTTGCATGTTAGTTTCCACCCAATCTATTTCTGCTCTATGTTCTGCTTGGATATTGTCTTTGCCCCAAGTGGCACTCTATTCCTTACATAGACCTCTATTGGCCTTGGTCCAAAGTAGTGCACAGTATAGGGAATAGGATGCCATTTGGGGCGCACATTTGTCTGTCTGGCCGTGTCAGAGGAACATGCTTCCCTGCAATGCTGTCTCCTCCAATGTACAGCACCACAGCTGCTCCACTGCTCATCTGATGGCCAGGAGAAAGGAGAGGTGTAGCCTAGTTCCATGAGGATGGGTCCAGGGCAGAGGGTTTATTAGACCGAGAGGTTGCATTATTTATGTCCATTATTACAGAAATTGTCAGGCCCAAGACATGGCAGCCAGGGAGGAAGAGAATAGTGACAGTCAGGGGCAAATGCCTCTCTCCTCCTCCTCCTCCTCCTCCTTCTTGGAGGAGTATTCCTAAGGCACAGATTCCATGCTACGTGCCCATGCACCATGCTGAGTGATAAATGACTACAGTGGTCCTTACAGTAACCCCAGTCACCACCAGCTGAGGTGGTGTTACACAAATGACAGGTTTTATCGATGGTGCAGCAGTACAGATCCAGAAGGGCGGGTGGGGGTGTCTGTGTGAGGAGATCCTGTCTGTTGTTTTATTTGTCTAACATTCTAGCTGGCCTTCTGTTCTTTTGGAATGCAGTTGACACCTAAACATAGTTGTTATGTTAAGGTAGACTCAACGTTATAATGTTGCCACGAGCAGCTCTGTAGATATTGCGATGTGTTCGAAGACAGTCACACAGAGTGTCTGGGCATGTGCACACGGGTTTGCTTCACCCTGCTACAACGTGGTAGCTACGGGACCATAAAGCAGAAAGGTTTAGCCTCGCGCTTCAATGCGCTTAGTTGTTGCGTAAATCTCGTCGGCCGGGTCTATACCTTGAACTATTCCGGTTAAAGATTTTGAAGGGCCACAACCCCTGTCTGTCAATCCAGAAACATCTTTGTTTACTGAGGGTTTTTTTGCCTCAGCTCCACATCCTCGCTTTTGGCATTTCCCCTCTGGGCCAGAATCGATTTGCCGCTATTGATTAAGCAAGCAGGCTTCTGTTATGTTCCAGTCACAAAACATTGCTTTAAACACAATTTATGTGTCAGAGAAGGCCTGCCATAGACTGCTACTAATAGTTTGCAAACTGGTAAAGATTTAGGACGGTGATTGGTCGGACCACAGATGTAACTTTCTGAGACCATTTAATGAATCAGAGCCAGGCGTTTCAGACCAGACGAGCCAAGACCAGACTGAGCACAGAAAATTGGTGTTGGCACTCAGACCTACCAAAGGAATTGTCTGGTCTGTGTTTATTTATCTATATTGTGTTGAGTTTCTTTACCTTTTTCCCCCTGGGGTCCAATTAACTGAGTAAAACAATGGTTGCGGCTCACTTTCAGCCCACGAGAAGAGCTGTTAATTAAAACCAAAATACAGGGTATATAGACAGCTCTGAAAATTTTTGTTTTGTGGACAAAGAGATTTTGCTGCAGAAAAATTACATGTCTGGCAGAGTTGCTTGGTACAGTATTTCGATAGGAATTTCTGTAAGAGAAATACATGTAATTGCCGTAATGGCGTAACATGTTGTAAGGGACTTCTGTCAAAAGATGAAATGGCAGTTTGATTGAAGATTGAAGGAAGAAATTTGAAACTGGCTCGTGATCAAAACAAAGCAAGGCTGACATGAGTCATCAGTATGCACAGCATTGGCCAGCTTGTTGGAGAAGGGGAGAGCCCATGGTGATGTAGCCTACCCACAACCCAGGCTGATGTGTGAACAACTCGGTGTCTGCTGCTGCTTAGCATTCCATTTGTTGTATTCCCATTACAGTTGGAACATATACTGTATCCTATGCATTTTTTTATGGCTTCCGCGTCTGTGGTCGGGCTACCCCCTGTGTGTGCTTTAATCCAAGTTTGACAGTATGTCTGTGCATTGTTCTCGTCGTGTGGTTCGACATGTTGTTCTCTATGGAACAAATGAATGTGGTCCTCCTCTCCATATCGTCAGTGTGGGGGTCCGGCATCATGCTGTGGACTAATAAGAACATATGGTCTCCACAGTCTTATGATGGTCTGAGGAGGAGGATGGGACAGCAGTGATGGTGGTGGAGTCATTAGTAGTGCTTCCAGTGGACACGCACACACACACACACACACACACACACACAGACACACAGACACAGACACACACACACACACACACACACACACACACACACACACACACACACACACACACACACACACACACACACACACACACACACACACACACACACACACACACACACCAAGCATAATGATCCAGATCTGAGTGTAACTTCCATCTTAGGCTTCTGCAATACAGTACTGTACTTAGAGTTCCTGGTCTGAAGCTCAACACATAATACACTACAGAGACGCTCAGGATAGAAACCATGAGAAATCATTTACATCAAGTTTTTTTCTGTGTCAACGCTTTCGAGAGGTTCAAATTGTTTCACATCGTGACTATTGCACAAGATGCGTGGCGTCTAATTACTTGTGCTCTTTGTGCCCCAGGAGGCCAGAGCGATAGCATTTTAATCATTCAATTTTAATCATTAATTGCATGAATGTGTGTTAAGTTGCTTATGATGGATCTCTTGGGTGCATAACATTCACTGCACCTGTCAAATCCTTAATTTAGTCCCTAAGAATTGTATGGTACTTAATAAAATAATCATACATTTGTCATAATTAAGTCATACTTTTATCGCGTTGATATTAAACATTTAATACCAGAAAGTCATGCATTTAAATTGTAAAACATGAAACACCCCTGATAATGCATTAATATTGTACTATGAGATATAGGATAATCAAAGATTTGGGGAATTAAGTCCCCTTAATAGTCCTATTTACCATGTAAATAAGAGATCATCATAGATTTCTGTTTTTAATATGTCACTTCTGTCACACTAATATAATCATCCAAGTTAGTGATCAGGGGTGTTAAACGTTGGGTGTTGATACCTCCTCCTCTACTCTCCCGCTGTGTGATGAGCATTGATCTGGTTTAATCACGCTGGCTTCCTACTAATGCAGATTAGGATGTGTGTGGGGAGATGATGGTATACAGCACAGGCTGTTCACTGGATTACATTCAGAAAATGAGGGGTTTATCCTCACTCCTGTTCCCATTAACAACGCTTCTAAACACGCTGCTGTCTTAATGTGTGTGTGTGTGTGTGTGTGTGTGTGTAGGGGAGAGGTGTAGAGAGTGTTTGTGTCAAATCAAATCAAATTTGATTTGCAAATCAAATCAAATTTGATTTGCCACATGCTTCGTAAACTACAGGTGTAGACTAACAGTGAAATGCTTACTTACGGGCCCTTCCCAACAATGCAGAGAGAAACATATAAATATCATAAAAAGATAACACAGGAATAAATACACAATGAATAACGATAACTTGGCTATATACACGGGGTACCAGTACCGAGTTGATGTGCGGGGGATGTGGTTATTGAGGTAGATATGTTCATATTGGTAGGGGTAAAGTGCCTAGGAAACAGGATAGATTATAAATAGTAGCAGCAGCATATGTGATGAGTCAAAATAGAGGCAGTATGCTAGCTAACACCTGTTGTCTTGGTTTGGTAGAGGCAGCATGCTAGCTAACACCTGTTGTCTTGGTTTGGTAGAGGCAGCATGCTAGCTAACACCTGTTGTCTTGGTTTGGTAGAGGCAGCATGTTGGCTAACACCTGATGTCTTGGTTTGATAGAGGCAGTATGCTGGCTAACACCTGTTGTCTTGGTTTGGTAGAGGCAGCATGCTGGCTAACACCTGTTGTCTTGGTTTGGTAGAGGCAGCATGCTAGCTAACACCTGTTGTCTTGGTTTGGTAGAGGCAGCATGCTGGCTAACACCTGTTGTCTTGGTTTGGTAGAGGCAGTATGCTAGCTAACACCTGTTGTCTTGGTTTGGTAGAGGCAGTATGCTAGCTAACGACCCATTATGTTCGTTAGGTAGAAGCAGTATGCTAGCTAACACCTGTTGTCTTGGTTTGGTAGAGGCAGCAGGCAAGCTAACACCCGTTGTGTTGTGTTGTGTCGATTTGTTAGAGGCCTCTCAGTGACTTAGTGTTGGAGTCGGTCGGAGGGTGAGAGAGTTCCAAAGAGGCCACGTCTGCTTTTAGAGCAGCCCCATTATTCTCCATTACGATCCCATTCTAGACCTGAGAACACCACTGAGAGTGGATCCTCCAAATTGGCCCCATACTTATCATTACGCTCCTATAGCTACCATCACCATCATAACACAAACATGACCCCTCCCTCCACCACAGCAGCACAGCATAGAGTGTGAGCTTTCTGAAGCCTCGAACATAAACAGATAGCCACAGATAGAGGTGAATGGACAAAATAATTCTGCTTTATGAACAACACCCCCGGTTCTGGTTACAGAGGGGGATAGATATCTGGAAATATGAAGAGGGAGAGAGAGAGAGAGAGAGAGAGGATGGAGCGAGGGACAGAGCAAGAGACGGAGGGGGATGCTCCCGACCTGGGAATGTCCACACTTTTCCTGGAAGAGAGATGAGTCTCCTTTTAGCCACAACCCTCTTTTGGCTCTCTGTTGTGAAGTGGCTTTTACAGAGTCTTTTCTTAGAGTTGTATAGTGTTTCTATGAACTCCCCCTGTTCCCAATCCACTTCAGGCCCAGTGTGGTGATAACAGCTGGAGGGACGAAAGAGCCTGAAGTGTACAACTATCTCCTCACTGCTAGTGTCCTTTCTCCTCGCAGCACACAACAGAAGACAATAAGGAGAGCCCCACAAGGAAAGCAGGATAAGGCTAAAGAATATTTGACTTTACATTAGATTCTGTTATAGAGGATATTGTATATATATATTCCATATGTGTGAAGCCATTTAGATTCACTTCTGTGTCACCTAGTCAGCAATGCATTGCATTTAAATGGTGTGTTAGATTGTGTGTGTGCATGCGTGCACACGATTACAGTTAGTGAGTGTGCCTGTGCCTGTGGAGCTCTGTGTGTGTCCGAACCTTGGAAGCCTTAAGCCACTACAGTACAGAGTGCAGAGGACGGATCTTAATAGATTTCTGTCCTCTGAGCTTTCAGTGTGTTGATCCTATGCTGACTGGTCCAGAATCACAGTGCTTTAGGCTCACAGTGGGGGGATTTACAATAGGGCCCCTTTAACACGGCAAACGTTTGGTTAATATGTCTTAATTCTTCCCTGCTGCGCTGAAATTCACTTTATACCCACAGACTGCTAAAAAGCACGCCTAAAAGGTCTCTGATGCACCATCGGGTATTTATGTTTGCAGATGCAATTTCTATTAATTTGGTACCCAATTGATATATTTGTTGCATGTTTTATTTTCCTGCAACGGGCTCGAAGAAGAAGCAGTAGGCAAATCAGTGTGGGGTCCATATTATGTGGAGCCTTTGAAATTACAGTAATTAGATGGTATATCGCAATACAATTCTCTCCTGTGCTGTGTTCGAGTGCTGTCCTGTATTGTGTACTATACACAGATCATGTTCACTTGTGTGTGTTCACATGTAGTGTTTTGTTTAGCTGTTCGTGTAGTGCCATAGACTACTTAGGCTGCTCAGTTTCCTTTGTACTGTCCTCTTATACTACTCTGTTCTCTTAGGCTTCTCTGCCATGCATTGCACTCCACATATGAACACACACACACACACACACACACACACACACACACACACACACACACACACACACACACACACACACACACACACACATATCCCTCCTTGTACCGTGGGCAGTCTATGAGAGGAGCACTTGAGAAAACTTTTTTATACCAGCAAGCCACTTAGCAGCTTTATATAGCTACTGCCCAAGGAGAGGATTACCAGCAGGCAGCAACAACACAACATCCCTGCAGGGAGACAGTAGAGGGAACAGCACACTGTGACACTCCCAATGTGTTATACCTGCTATCCAATTTATCACGTTACATTTCATTACAGCCATTTAGCAGATGCTATTTTTCGTTAGATACTGAACAGTAGACCTTATTCATCCGATTGACCTACAGTTAATACTTTGTATGGGCTTTGTAAATTCAGAGGAGACTTAAATCTGATTCGTCTTACATTCATTTGATTATAGCACTTGGTCTCAATCAGGTGAGATGCTGTGAGGCGAGTTCCAGCCTGAGTGTTTTTATCACTGCTCTTTTTGTGGCTCCATAGATCATAGGAGCCTCATGCACACGCGCACACACACACACACACACACACACACACACACACACACACACACACACACACACACACACACACACGTCGGCTTTGACACAATCTTCATTATCATTCTAGTCCGGATGGTCTGTAATTATGTGGCTTGGCACTGATTAGACGCTCCATAACAAGCTTATTAAGCCAGCCTTGTAAAATCATCACCACCATTAGCTATAAGAGACATGGCTGGGAAAGGCAGAAACTTGCAAAAGCACTGCACTTTCTCCCCCCGCTTGTCACAACATAACGATATTTAACCAAATGTAAAGTGATTTGTCCTTGATAGAGTGCCTCTTAGACCTTCCAGATCTGAAAAAAATGCATATCTGTGATCATTGCTCAGCATAAATGGATTCTGGATTTCTTTTTTTACAGCTCTTTAGCTGGCGTAAACTGCCTCTGTCGACATTTCCACAGATACTATCTGAACATTGATGAGTTTCTCTGCCCCATGATACTGTTCTATTTATCCAAATGAGCTATCGCCTTGATCCGCAAGAACTTTTCTCCACAAACAGACTTCAAAGCGCCGGTAGCAAAACTAGATTAATTATCTCCTCTAGCCTCTGCCTTTTAGTTATTATCCCTCTAACAGGGATTTTTCTGCCACTGAAATCCTTGGGTGGGCCGTCTGAGTGTTTTTCTGGGTCGCCTAAGTACAAACAGTGAAAATAAAAGAACGTAGAAAAGAAAATGGACCTCTATATATATATCTTTATAATATTATAAAAAATAATATAATACTAGCCATCACCAAAATAAAAGCTAGAGATTCAGGGAGAATTGAAAATTCCCAAAACAACGAATTTGGCAGTGTAGATAGAACATAGCATTAGCTATTGCAAAATGCATAAAATTGCAAGAACGTAGCTTTAAAATTGCAAAATGTCCTCTCAGCTCCATGGCAGCTGTAACGGTTCTCTTGTGGTGAAGGAGAGTCGGACCAAAATACAGCGTGTAGATTGCGATCCATGTTTAATCAAACAAACGTAACACGAATACACACAAAACGAAAACCGAAACAGCCTATACTTGTGTCAACTAACACAGCGACAGGAACAAAGACACTAAGGACAATCACCCACACCAAACTCAAAGAATATGGCTGCCTAAATATGGTTCCCAATCAGAGACAACGATAAACACCTGCCTCTGATTGAGAACCACTTCAGACAGCCATAGACTTATCTAGAACACCCCACTAGCTACAATCCCCCATATATACACACCACATACAAAAACCCATGCCACACCCTGGCCTGACCAAATAAATAAAGATAAACACAAAATACTTCGACCAGGGCGTGACAGCAGCGGATGTAATGTAGAATCGCAGGACATGTTCTTTAAAACGTGGCAACATGACATAATTTGTAGAATTGCAGTAAATTAGCTTTAAAACTCCTAAAATGTCTCTCAGCTTCATGTAGAAATTTGTACAACTGCAGGAAATTTGATTAAAAATGCTAACATTTCTTTACACTGGCAAGACGTGAGCCGTCCGCGTCATATTTTTATTTTACCTTCATTTAACTAGGCAAGTCAGTTAAGAACAAATTCTTATTTACACTAACGGCCTACCCCGGGCCAAACCCGGACGATGCTGGGCCCATTGTGCGCCGCCCTATGGTACTCATGGCCAGTCGTGATACAGCCTGGATTCGAACCAGGAACTGTAGTGACGCCTCTGCGCCACTCGGGAGCCTGCATTGTTTAAACTCTGCATCGTTGGGAAGGGCTCGTGAGCAAGCATTTCACAGTAAAGTCTACACCAGTCATATTGGCACGTGACAAATAAAATTAGATTTGACTTGCCACGCCCGCTTCCACCCCCCCACCACGCCCACCAACTAAGCCCCTTTTTTATCCAGATTTTTGTAGTGCTCTAACAATTAAACTACAGATCCTACAAATTCATACAGTATACAGTTTAATACAGTATAGCACATCATAGACCAAGTAATAGACTGTGAGTGACGGAGGGTCAGAGTCGGGTTAGAGCAGACATACAGCTCTTTCTCCTTGGTAAACAACAGCTGTCATGGAAACCAGTAAAGGTGAAAGTCAGTAGCTACTTCCTGCAACAGTTGTTTAGATTGTTGAAGATCAGGAGACACGTTTATAGCCTGTAGTCAGACAGAGGAGGTTTAAGACAAATCCTCTGTTACCTTTGACCCCGGGATAACGTGCGTGGGAATCTAGCTACCTAACCTTGCTAAGGTGAAACAAAGAACAACTGAGGAGAGTGTGATCGTCCCATAAAGGTGGATTTAATTGATGGCATTTGATGAGTCAATATGTCTATGTCCTAGTCTTAATCTCTCAATATCTGTAAAACATGCTTAGCATTCAAACTGTTTAATTTCCTGACAATGCCATAACATTCTTGATTATATGTTTAGCATACCCATTGTTTGAATGTGCTTTTCTGTCTAGTCCTTCAGTTTCAGCTCTGAACAATAGAGTATCCTCTTCAGCCCTTTCCAGCTCACTTCAGAAGTGAACTGAGCTCTGTGGACCATATCCACATCTCAGACCTTGCATTCACTCTCTCTCTCTCTCTCTCTCTCTCTCTCTCTTTTTTCACACTCCTGGTTCCTCCCTGCAGATTGATAATTGGATTGCAGGAATCTTCTTATTCATTCCAGGGTGGAAGGAGCATGGCAGTAGCAGTGTTCAGGTGACAAAGAGTCTGTGGACATAAGGCATTATCGCCAAGCTCCTGGGGGATCACATAGGCTTTGCTGGGTCAGGGCAGATCAACTTGTGGCTGGGCCAATCTCCCAGGGGAGTCAGGGTTTCAAGAAGTCTGCTGGGCAGGCAGATGTCCTGAAGTGAAGAACCATCTCCTCACCCTTGTGACATTGTGACATCCATCCTGCACTCCCAGAAAGGCCTTTTGTCATGTAGCGCAAGAATCAATCAGAGAACTATATCGGTGATACTGTTGTTATGTAGCCCTAGACTGCACTCATTTTGATGAGCAGTTTACTATGTGTAGCTCATAGAAACAGAATGATTAGAATGGAAATCCCCATCAATTTTCTTTGATGGGTGGACTAGCTTGGGTATTGAGTGTACCCATAAAAAGGCAGTAAAGCAGGAAGTACAGGATTCTATTTATATGGTCTAGTCTCTTCAGTTGACTCAATATCTCTCTCCTTTCCTGTCCTCAAGGGCCTGACTGGTACCTGACCAAGGTGAAGCTGATGGTGACAGATGTCAACGACAATGTCCCCGAGTGGGCTATGGAGCCATACCCCTACCTGGCCGTGGTGTCCTCCGAGGCCCCCCCTGGGGTGCTGGTTTACCTGCTCCATGCCCGCGACGGGGATGAGGGCAGCAATGGCGAGGTGGATTACTTTCTGGCCGATGGTACGGAAAGCACACATAGACACACACACACGGTGGGCCAAGCCCATTAGTATTGTACATAACAAACCAAATATAATAGCATAGTATAACGATAGGCTCTACTGTTAGACCAAAAACACCACGTAATTAGGCTATTTGTTACATTTTTCTCCTCATGAGACCAGAACTCAACAGCCACGCAACTAGGCTAAATATGCTTTGATTGAAACAAAATATGCAATTTACATCATTCAAGAAGAATAAAATCAAAATGCATAATCCCATGAAAGTGATTGGGATCAAATGGTTGGCATGCAGATGGCTCATGGACGTTTCACCTGTAAAACGTGAACATTTTTCTTTCATGATTGACAGTGATGAAAGCCTAATTTATAATAAGGTAGGCCAAGTTATTTGAGCCACTATGTGTATAGGCCGTCATTACATTTGCATTATGCATTATAGTATATGTATATTCTAAAATGATATCATACAGTAGACTAATAAAAAGGAAAATGTGCTCTTGTGGCTACTAAAATAGCACTACACCACTGGGTCCAGTCAAGAGATCTGCATCTGTGGCGCCCCTGCGGGCTGCGGAGGGGGTTCTGGAGTGGGGGGTGGGTTTATCCATCTGCCACTCTTCTCTGACCTGCATGAACTCAGTGCACTACCACTGATGCAGATAAAACCCTCACCAAATGACCAGTCAAACCCACCAGTACCACTTTTTGAGTGGATTGACCCACTTCTCTTTCCTCATTCTACTCAAACAGATGTTGAAGATGAATTGTAACTAAGCACTGACATCAGATGAGCCCCAAGTGGTACAATCTAAATGGAAACCAGCAACCACCCGCTTAGAATTTTTAAATCAGATTTAACAATGATTTATATGACTTAATCCTCCAAACATTCCGTAGGTTTAACTCTTCATCTAAAGAGGATGACAGCCCTGATCTTGCACAGCAGCAAAGTCTACTGGCTTACATTTGACCTCGTTCTATACAGTCTGATTGTTGATAGCCTTACTGTATGTTACTCTAATGTACTGTCCGTTCATGGATTTACAGCAAGACTAGGATTAGGATGTTGCTACTGTATATGAATACATTAATATGGAAATATTACCCTCAGTCTATTCGTCTAGTCAAGTCAAGTCAGGTGAAATATGCCTTTCACATCAATGCCACAACACACAAGGGCTTTACAAATAAATCTGACTGATTGATTCATTAATATATGTATTGCCTGATTGATGTACCTAACAGGTGGTGATGGCTGCTTTGCAGTGGACAAGAAGAGTGGTCACGTCCTGACCACGGGTCTCCCCCTGCAGAGAGACAGGGTGTATCTGCTGAGTGTGGTGGCCTTTGACAGGCTGGGAAGCCGCAGTGCTCCGGCCATGGTGTCGGTCATAGCAGGACCCAGAGCACCACAGTTCACCAACACGTCCTACGTTATCTCCATACCAGAGAACACCCCAGAGGGACAGTCGTGAGTACTGGGAGTGTAAAGGTTTATACACATATGACATAGATATACACTAGCCTGAGTGCCAGTCTGTTTGTGCTATCACACAAACATGGCTTGACAATGACAGCAATGGAGTTGGCAAGAGCACAAACAGATCTGAGGCCAGGCTAGATGCATACACACTCAACATGTTAACGCAGGTGTACACACACACACACACACACACACACACACACACACACACACACACACACACACACACACACACACACACACACACACACACACACACACACACACACACACGCACACACGCACACGTGTCCACAGACATTGCAATTCAACTCTGTATGGGGATTAGGAATTTAATTAGAATATCACACATTGCGACATCAGTGAAAACAGCAACATTGGGAACATCCTTGGTCCCACAACAGGCACAACTTCACTTATTTTGGTCCAGAACTGTAGCACTATACTATTAGTATACTGTTAATGACATATTTCTGTTTCCTCTAAGCTTCCTGGTGGTGTTGGCCATCTCCTTCCAGAAGCAGCCAATCAGCTACAGCCTGCTGATCAACCCCAGCAGCCTGTTCAGCATGCAGCAGGAGACGGGGGAGATCAGCCTGACCCGCACGCTGGACTATGAGAATGACCAGAGACGATACCTCCTCATGGTCAGGGCCAGTGAGGGTCCAGGGGGCCTCAGCAGCGCCATCGAAGTTAGTGATGGAGTGTGTGTACAATTGGTGTGTGTGGGGTTAAAGGAGGGATGTATGTGTATGTGTGTATGTGTGTGCATTTAGCCTCGATTTCCAGACTTCCTCACATTCGATCCAGTGAAGAACGGGACTTGGAAGGAAGGCATTGTGAAACTAGGGATGGTCTGGACACCTAAATCTTCAAATTTGTCACACTTATCTATGTCTCAGTGTAAGTGTTCTATGTACAGTAAAGACTGTCACGAGGTGTCGAGCAAATCTATAGCAACCATGAAGTTGACTCAACCAGACAGCCATCTCCCTATAGAATTCAGCCTGGAAGTCAGTTTGCTTACCAGAATTTATTCAAACCTTCTCAATTATTTAGTAAATGATTTTGTCATCCAATTATCATGTCAGACATTTATTCCACACTCCCCATTTCAGATAGAAAACAGAACTTTATATCTGACTTGGTCTGTTGGACGTAGAGTGTTGGCTTATAGGAAACCTTTCCAGCTATTTTCAGTGCTATTACTCAGCTGTCACTTCACGCTTTACACTCTGACAGTGACAGAGAGAGAGAGAGAGAGAGAGAGAGAGAGAGAGAGAGAGAGAGAGAGAGAGAGAGAGAGAGAGAGAGAGAGAGAGAGAGAGAGAGAGAGAGAGAGAGAGAGAGATAGTTCTGCCAAAAAGACAGGTCGGGAACATTTCCATTTTAGAAGCAGAGTTCATGAGCTGGAAGATAAAGGAAATGTTGAGGTGGCAACTTTTAGAAACTAAAGTGCAATGTAGTTTTTCTCCTCCCAGTATGATATTTCAGTAACAATTGACTTATTGTTTACTGAAATGTCATAATTGAAATGTCACAATTGACTTATTGTTTACTGAAATGTCATACTGGGAGGAGAAAAATTTACCGATGTGGTCATAATGCATTGTAAGACGTCATGAGCATCAATAACCCCGTTATAATGACACATTTTCATCTCATAATGATCTTGACGAAATAGCAGTTATTTTGAGTCAGTTGAGATGTTGATACATAAAAACATAACCTATTATAAGCTTTGTTATAAGACATATAATACGCGCTTATAAATAGTTGTAAAGCATTATACCCGCAGGATTTTATATAGTTAAAATGTCCCACTTCTGTGTGCTAGATGTAGAACTATGGGTTATGAGAGACTTGCTAATTTTCCATTTATTTCCCTCTCTTCTCTGTCACCTGTCCCCCTCTTGTCTCTCTCTCATTTCCCCATCTCCTCTCCCTCTTGGCTCCCTCCCTTCCAACTTTCCCCATATTATTTTCCTCCTCATCCCCCTCTTCTCTCTGTCGTTTCCCCTGAGCAGGTCCAGGTGGTGATAACGGATGAGAACGACTGTGTCCCAGAATTTCTCCAGTCCATTTACAGTGTTGATGGAGTCTCTGAGACAGTCACCACAGCAACCTCTCTCCTCCAAGGTAAGATAAGAATGCAGCTCTGTCTTCCTAGTGTGTGTTGTGTGCTGTGTGTGTGTGTTTTACTATACCAGAAGTCCTCACAAGAATAGTAAAGAATAGTAAAGGAGAATTCAGACAAGTGAGGACATTTGGCCGGTCCTAAAAAGGACATTTTGGGCTTAGTGGTTAGTTTAGGGTTAGGGTTACAATTAGGGTTAGGGTTAGTAGTTTGGAGTTAGGGTAAGGGTTAGAGTTAGGTTTAAGGTTAGAGAAAATAGGATTTTGAATAGGAATCAATGGTTGCTCCCCAAAAGGTCCTCAAAAGTATACAATGGCGCCGGAAGGGATGGCTGCCGTTTTAAGGACTCCTAACCAATTATGTTATTGTGTGTGTTTTTTGCATTATTGGTAAATTATTTTGTACATAATGTTTCTGCCACCGCCTCTTATGACTGAAAATACCTTCTGGATATCAGAACAGCGATTACTCACCTCGTACTGGACAAAGATTTTTTCTTTAACAAGTTTAATTTACAGTAAAGGTCTGTGTCTATTTGTCAGTAACAGCTGGTGCGCGAAATCTACTATTAATGAAGTCTCCAATTTTTGCTCGCCTGACGTAGAGTATCTCATGATAAGCTGTTGACCACACTATTTACAGAGAGAGTTTTCATCTATATTTTTCGTAGCTGTCTATTTCCCACCACAAACTGATGCTGGCACTAAGACTGTACTCAACGAGCTGTATAAGACCTTAAGCAAACAAGAAAATGCCTATCCAGAGGTGGCGCTCCTAGTGGCTGGGGACTTTAATGCAAGGAAACTGAAATCTGTTTACCTAATTTCTACCAGCATGTTACATGTGCAACCAGAGGAAAAAAACCTCTAGACCAGCTTTACTTCACACACAGAGACGCGTACAAAGCTCACCCTCCATTTTGCAAATCTGACCATAATTCTATCCTCCTGATTCCTGCTTACAAGCAAAAATGAAAGCAGGACGTACCAGTAACTTGCTCAATACGGAAGTGGTCAGATAATGCAGATGCTAAGGTACAGTGCTGTTTTGCTAGCACAGACTGGAATATGTTCCGGGATTCTTCCGATGGCATTGAGGAGTACACCACATCAGTCCCTTGCTTCATCAGTAAGTGCATCTATGACGTCGACGGCAAGTGTTTTCACTTTTCACTTTTTTCACATTTTCAACGTGTCCCTGACCGAGACTGTAATACCAACATGTTTCAAGCAGACCACCATAGCCCCTGTGCCCAAGAACACCAAGGTAAGTGCTTTGAAAGTCTGGTCATGGCTCACATCAACACCATTATCTCCAATTTGCATACCGCCCCAACAGATCCACAGCTGACGCAATCTCTGTTGCCCTTTCCCACCTGGACAAAAGGAACACATATGTGAGAATGCTAGTGCCCACAAAGCAAATCACTAAGCTAAGGACCCTGGGAGAAACACCTCCCTCTGCAACTGGATCCTGGACCTCCTGATGAGCCTCTCCCAGGTGGTAAGGGTAGGTAACATCACATCTGCCATGCTGATACTCAACACGGGGGCCCCTCTGGGGTGCATGCTCAGCCAAGCACGACTCCAACACCACCATCAAGTTTGCCGATGACACAACAGTGGTAGGCCTGATCACCGACAACGATGAGACAGCCTATAGAGAGGAGGTTGGAGACCTGGCAGTGTGGTGCCAGGATAACAACCTCTCCCTCAACGTGATCAAGACAAAGGAGCTGATCGTGAACTACAGGAAAAGGAGGGCCGAGCACGCCCCCACTCTCATCGACGGGACTGTAGTGGAGCAGGTTGAGAGCTTCAAGTTCGTTGGTGTCCACATCACTGTCAAACTTTCATGGTCCAAACACACCAAGACACTTGTGATGAGGGCACCACAATTCCTTTTCCCCCTCAGGAGACTGAAACGATTTGGCATGGGTCCTCAGATCCTCAAAAAGTTACACAGCTGCACAATTGAGAGCATCCTGACTGGTTGCATCACCGCCTGCTATGGCAACTGCTCGGCTTCCGACCGCAAGGCACTACAGAGGGTAGTACGTACGGCCCAGTACGTCACTGGGGCCAAGCTTCCTGCCATCCAGGACCTCTATACCAGGCGGTGTTAGAGGAAGGCCTTAAAAATATCCAAAGACTCCAGCCACCCTAGTCATACTCTGCTACTGCACGGCAAGCGGTACCGAAGCGCCAAGTCTCGGTCCAAGAGGCTTCTAAACAGCTTCAACCCCCAAGCCATAAGATTTCTGAACAGCTAACCAAAAGGCTACCCAGACTATTTTTACACTGCTGCTACTCTGTTTATTATCTATGCATAGTCACTTTTACTCTACCTACATGTACATATTACCCTAATTACCTCGACTAACCTGTGCTGCCGCACATTGACTCTGTACCAGTACCCCCTGTATATAGCCTAGCTACTGTTATTTTATTGTTGCTCTTTAATTATTAGTAATTTTTCAGATTTTTTTCCCCTCCTTTTTAAATTATTTTTAAATTTTTAAATTTATTTATTGTTTACTTCAATTTAACTTGTAAATACTTTCTTATCACTTATTTTTTTCTTAAACCTGCATTGTTGGTTTAAGGGCTTATTTTTTTCTTAAACCTGCATTGTTGGTAAGCATTTCTATAACGTGTGCGCTGGGACTCGAGAAGCAAGTTCAGGGAGTGAGTGTTTTAATAAATAAATGCAACATGAAACAAAACAAGAAACGCTACCAACGCACAGACATGACACAGGAACAGAAACAATAATGCCTGGGGAAGGAACCAAAGGGAGTGACATATATAAGGAAGGTAATCAGGGAGGTGATGGAGTCCAGGTGAGTGTCATTATGCGCAGATGTGCGTAACAATGGTGACAGGTGTACGCCATAACGAGCAGCCTGGTGACCTAAACGCCTGTTGTAGACCTTACAATTAATTATTCTGAAATTATTCTGTTGTTACAGTAATAAATAGATGCTAGCGTGCAGCTCTGCCGACATATGCCAACAGATTCATCAGATTTCTGTTCCAGACTGTGACCTTAGAGACCAGGGTCGTGTTCATTTGGGCACACCATAGAAAAACATATTGCAACGGAAACCGAAATGTGTGTTTCTTATTGGAAATGTTCAGCTAGTCCCCTCTTGTTTTCAGTACCTTTTCTCCGATTTGGTGCCTAATAAATACAACCCTCCTGTACCTCTGCCGCAGTGTTAGCCAGTGACTGTGACTCTGGGTTGAATGCGGAGCTCACCTATTACACTCTAAGCCCAGACTTCAGCATTTCTCCCCACGGAACCATCTTCCCTGCGGGCCGTCTGGACTACGAGAGGCCCAACCACCTGTATGAGTTTGTGGTGATGGCTGTGGATAACGGGGAGGAGCCTCACTCGGGCACCGCCACCATCCGCATCCGCATGGCCAACATCAACGACCAGGCCCCAGAGTTCTCCCAGACTGTGTGAGTGAATATGCAGGTCTACTGTACACTACAAACCCCATAACCTCTTCCCCCTACATCAGTAGACCATACTGTACTTTAAGATTTCATTAGGATCCCCATCATCTGTTTCAAAAGCATTAGCTACCCTCCATAAAGCACAACAAAATACAGAACAATAACAATTGAACTACAACCCCCTCCTCCTCCATCAGGGTTGAACTACAAACCCCTCCTCTTCCATCAGGATTGAACTACAACCCCTCCTCCTCCATCAGTATTGAACTAACCCCCCCCGCTCCATCAGTAGTCCAGTTTAGCAGGATAATCCCTCTCCCATCCTCCCATTTTAGCTGTATGGTGAAGAGTTCTTCTATAATATAGTAGTAGTGACATATTTAAAAGATCAATTGATGCACTTGTTACTAATATTTTATGTTTCACCTTTATTTGACTAGGCAAGTCAGTTAAGAACAGATTCTAATTTACAATGACAGCCTATCGGGGAACAGTGGGTTAACTGCCTTGTTCAGGGGCTGAATGACATATTTTTACCTTGTCAGCTTGGGGATTCGATCCAGCAACCTTTCGGTTACTGGCCAAAATGCTCTAACCACTAGGTTACCTGCCGCCCCAATGTACTGCACATAATTATACCTAACAAACATCACACAGTGTAACGGGATTCTTCCTGTGAAGGAGAGGAGGAACAAAATGCAGCGTGGTTATAATTCATGGTTCTTTAATAATGAAACTATACATGAATAAACTACAAACCAAGAAACGTGAAAACCCGAAACAGTCCCGTGTGGTACAAACACTGACACAGGAGACAACCACCCACAAAACCCAACACAAAACAGGCTACCTAAATATGGCTCCCAATCAGAGACAATGACTAACACCTGCCTCTGATTGAGAACCATATCAGGCCCAAACACAGAAACAGACAAACAAGACATCCAACATAGAATGCCCACTCAGATCACACCCTGACCAAACAAAACATAGAAACATACAAAGCAAACTATGGTCAGGGTGTGACACACAGATTACATCCTACCCAATTGAGAGGTAATACCATACAGGTATCTTAGAATCAAAATGAGCGAACCATGTGTAAAGTGGGTGAAGGTGTTTTTGGAAAGCTGACAGGGAGGAGGGTGACAGTTTTTGACGATTTTCATATCTGCTGGCTGCATTAACTCTTCTGAGTGACTCAGGTCTTGTACTGTCAGTCATGTGCCAGAGAACTTCGCTAGAGCGCCAGCACATCTAAGATGCCCTCTCATGTCTAAGTGTTAGGTATCAGACTGAACCGACAGACAGGGTAAGTTTTGTGTGGTATCGTCTCCTTAGATCAGCGAGAAAGAGGAAGAGATACATTGAGGATAGGAGGAGTGATACTCAGCGGAGAAATGCCTGAGCAGTCCCGTCTAGAGGCGCGTGAAGTGCCCTTTGAGCCGGATGACAGATTACAGGTCACTCATGTTGCCACGGCGACTGTCACAGCTGGCGGAGATTAATCACCCATCAGCGTTCTTCTGAAAACCATCAATCACATTGGAGACACACAAACAAACACACACACAGGTTTGCATTCTGCTGACGAGTCAACTTAAACTCACTCTCTCAAACTCTGCCCCTCTTCTTACATTATACTCCTGTCTATTATTTCTCTCTCTCTCTCTCTCTCTCTCTCTCTCTCTCTCCCTCCATCTCTCTCTCTCTCCCTCCATCTCTCTCTCCCTCCATCTCTCTCTCTCTCCCTCCATCTCTCTCCCTCTCTCTCTCTCTTTCTATACCTCTGTACCTCTCTCTCTTCCACATAATACTGCCCGTGTCATTTAACTTTTACGTTTTTTCTCCTCCCCCTTAAGCATGGCTTTCCCAGCAACCCCCTCTCCACCCTCTCTCCAATCCTCTACCAAGCAAGTGAACAAGCCTCTCTACCCAAACATCCCACTTCACCAGTCTATTGGTCTCTTGTTCCTGGCTTGGCTATCCCAGTTTCCAACACCACACAGCAAGCAAATCACTGTTGACATTTTAAAAGGCACTGATCAAATGTCACAGAGTGGGCTGGCACTGTGAAAGGGATGAGCTCAACATCCCAGCAAACATGATAATTTGTCTTTGGCCGGCTCATAGTAGGGGTTAAATCAAAATGGCAGGTGAAGCCAGGCTCATAACTCTGCTGATTCTTTGACTATGTGCTTGATACAGTCTGTACAGTACACGGTGTGTGTGTGTGTGTGTGTGTGTGTGTGTGTGTGTGTGTGTGTGTGTGTGTGCGCATGCGTGCATCTCCACACACAGACAGACATCTTTAAGATTATCCTCCAACGGGACATTTAAAACTGTAATATCTTATGTTTCACTGAGTTGTGGCTGAATGACGACATGGATAATATAGAAATGCCAGGGTTTCCCGTGCATCAGTCTGGTGTGCCTAACTGCTGATGCGCGATGTCTAATATTTAAAAAGTCTCGAGGTATTGCTCGCCTGAGGTAGACTATCTCATGATAATCTGTAGACCATGCTATCTACCAAGAGTGTTTTCATCTATATTATTTGTAGCCGTCTATTTACCACCACAGACCGATGCTGGCACTAAGACCTCACTCAACGAGATGTATAAGGTCATAAGCAAACAAGAAAATGCTCACCCAGAAGAGGTGCGCCTAGTGGCCGGGGACTTTAATGCTGGGAAACTTCAATCCGTTTTACCTCATTTCTATGAGCATGTCACATGTGCAACCAGAGGGGAAAAAAACTCTCGATCATCTTTACTCCACACACAGAGATGCATACAATGCTCTCCCTCGCCCTCCATTTGGCAAATCTGACCATAATTCTATCCTCCTGATTCCTACTTACAAGCAAAAACTAAAGCAGGAATTACTCGTGACTCACTCAATACGGAAGTGGTCCGATGACGTGGATGCTATGCTACAGGACTATTTTGCTAGCACAGACTAAAATATGTCCCGGGATTCATACAATGGCATTGAGGAGTCACTGGCTTCATCAGTAAGTTCATAGACGACTTCGTCCCCATAGTGACTGTGCGTGCATATCCCAACCAGAAGCCATGGATTGCTGGCAACATCCACACTGAGCTAAAGGGGAGAGGAGTGGGACACTAATTCGGATGCTTATAAGAAATCCCACAATGCCCTCAAGGGCTCTGACACTCGTCGGATGTGGCAGGGCTCACAAACTATTACGGACTACAAAGGGAAACCCAGCCGTGAGCTGCTCAGTGATGTGAGCCTAGTGTACCAGACAAGCTAAATGCCTGTTATGCGCGCTTCGAGGCAAGCAACACTGAAGCATGCATGAGAGCGCCAGCTGTTCTGGACAACTGTGTGATCACACTCTCCGTAGCTGATGTGAGTAAGACCTTTGAATAGGTCAACATTCACAAGACCGTGGGGCCAGTCGGATTATCAGGACATGTACTCAGAACATGCGCTGACCAACTGGCAAGTGTCTCCACTGACATTTTCAACCTCTCCCTGACTGAGTCTGTAATACGTGCATGTTTCAAGCAGACAACCATTATCCCTGTGCCCAAGAAAGCGAAGGTAACCTGCCTAAATGACTACCACCGTGTAGCACTCACGGCGGTAGCCATGAAGTGCTTTGAAAGACTGGTCATGACTCATATCAACCACATCATCACGGAAACCCTAGACCCACTCCAATTTGCATACCGCCCCAACAGATTGACAGTTGACTCAATCTCAATCGCAGTCCACACTGCCCTTTCCCACCTAGACAAAAGGAACACCTATGTGAGAATGCTGTTCATTGACTACAGCTCAGCGTTCAACACCATAGTGCCCACAAAGCTCATCACCAAGCTAAGGACCCTGGGACTGAACACCTCAGTCTGTAACTGGATCCTGGACTTCCTGACGGGCCACCCCCAGGTGGTAAGGGTAGGCAACAACACATCTGCCACGCAGATCCTCAACACAGGGGCCCCTCAAGGGTGCATTCTTTGTCCCCTCCTGTAGTCCTTGTTCACACACGACTGCGTGGCCAAGCACGACTCCAACACCATCATTAAGTTTTTTATTTTAATTTTATTTTTTAACCTTTATTTAACCAGGCAAGTCAGTTAAGAACAAATTCTTATTTTCAATGACGGCCTAGGAACAGTGGGTTAACTGCCTGTTCAGGGGCAGAACGACAGATTTGTCCCTTGTCAGCTCGGGGGTTTGAACTTTCAACCTTCCAGTTACTAGTCCAACGCTCTAACCACTAGGCTACCCTGCCACCCCAAGTTTGCTGATGACACAACAGTGGTAGGCAACGATGAGACAGCCTATAGGGAGGAGGTCAGAGACCTGGCAGTGTGGGGCCAGGACAACAACCTCTCCCTCAATGTGAATAAGACAAAGGAGCTGATCATGGACTACAAGAAAAGGAGGGCCGAACAGGTTGCCATTAACATCTACAGGGCTGGATTGAGGCAGGTCGAGAGTTTCAAGTTCCTTGGTGTCCACATCACCAACAAACTATCATGGTCCAAACACACCAAGACATGGGTCCCCAGATCCTCAAAAAGTTCTACAGCTGCACCATGGAGAATATCCTTACCGGTTGCATCACTGCCTGGTATGGCAACTGCTCGGCATCTGACAGTAAGGCGCTACAGAGGGTAGTGCGTACAGCCCAGTACATCACTGGGGCCAAGCTTCCTGACATCCAGGACCTACAGTATATACTAGGCGGTGTCAGAGGCCCAAATAATTGTCATAGACTGTTCTCTCTGCTACCGCAAGGGAAGCGGTACCGAGTCTAGGTCCAAAAGGCTCCTTAACAGCTTCCACCCCCAAGCCATAAAATTGCTGAACAATTAATCACATGGCCAACTGGACTATATACATTGACCCCCCCGCCCTTTGTTTTTATACTGCTGCTACTCGCAGTTTACTATCTACGTATAGTCACTTTACCCCTACCTACATGTACACATTTTTACTTTAGTTTATTTTGTAAATATTTTCTATTACTCTATTTCTTGAACTGCATTGTTGGTTAAGGGTATGTAAGTAAGCATTTCACGGTATGGTCTACACCTGTTGTATTTGGTGCATGTGACAAACCTATTTGATTTGATCTGATGTGTGTGTGCAATCAGGCCTGTTTGCTATTGTCTGTATTGTTGTTGTACACATAATGATTTTCTCCTATCCCTCACCAGCTATCGGACCTTTGTCTCTGAGGATGCAGGCCCCAACACTCTCGTTGCCACGGTACTGGCTAAGGACCCGGATGGTGATGGAATAGTGTACTCAATTACAGCTGGCAACGAGGAGGGCAACTTTGTCATCGACAGCCAGAAAGGTGACACTTACTTTGTTACTTTATAATTTACATTTTAAATGTTCTCATTGGGCTTTCATAGCACTCCTAATATACAGGTATAACTCTTGCCCATACGTGTCCTTGCTTATTAACAGAATGAGCCCTATGTTGTATGTGGAATGATTTGTACTTATTTTATGCTGTGTCAATACTTTTGACACTCAAGGTTGATGAAAATGCAGCAATTTCAATAGAAGCGCAGTCTGTTTGTTATTGAAGTCATAAATATAAAGAACTACATTACTGTATTTACCAACATATACTGAACATAAATATAAACACAATATGTAAAGTGCTGGTCCCATGTTTCATGAGCTAAATAAAAGATCACACCCATTTTCAAAATGCACAAAAAGCTAATTTCTTTCAAATGTTGTGCACAAATTTGTTAACATCCCTGTTAGTGAGCATTTCTCCATTGCCAAGATAATCCATCATGCTGACAGGTGTGGTATATTAAGAAGCTGATTAAACCGCATCATCATTACACAGGTGCATCTTGTGCTGTGGAAAATAAAAGGCCACTAAAATGTGCCGTTTTGTCACACTGCTGTTGCCAGATAATTTAATGATAATTTCTCTACCATAAGCCTCCTCCAATGTCATTTTAGAGAATTTGGCAGTACGTCCAACCAGCGCATGTGACAATACAATTTATTTGATTTGATGTTGCGTTAATATTTTTGTTCAGGGTAGTTTATTCTCTCATATAGAAAATAGTTCTCTGCTGAGTACTCTGTATTTTGTGGCTGTGCAATCTGTCATTCTTTATTCACCCTCTGATCCGTAACCAGTAGGACATTTGTCAGACTGGGTGACATTTGTCAACCAACCCTTTCAATTCAATTTCACATGAGTTGCTCAATCATAGCTCACAATCTACAGCTTCTACACTGCCAGCCCCCATCTTGGAGTTTACTCCTCTTTTCTCCTCTCCTCTGTCCTCCCTTTCTCATTGATCTTAAAGATTATGCCAAAGGCAGGCAGCTGTAGGTTAAGAGGAGAACAGATAGCCAGGGAGCCACCACAGTTGTGTCTTATTGAAATGATACATTCTGTTATTTAAATAGGGTAGACCAGAACATCAATGTGTCTTTTTTTGTCTTATTTATTTCATTTTCTTTGTTGTTGAATTTATAACAGCTTTTTGGTAGAAACATACAGTATGGGATGAAAAACAACATGAGACCGGAGAAATATATTATGTCATTAATAGTTTTGTGTCTAGACATTTTCGATTAACATTCATTGTCTGTATAAGCAGAGACCTCTTTCTCCACAGACAACGAGAGAGAAATAAGTAGACTACAGTCGGCACGAGTGGAGTGAAAGAACACCTGTCCCATTTGGGTGCATGCTTGTTGTCTTTAATCAGGAGGAACAGTGGGAGATGAATGATACCACAACAAGAGCAAAATGTCCTGTGCTCTCTCTCTCTCTCTCTCTCTCTCTCTCTGTCTCTGTCTCTGTCTCTCTCACCCTTGCTCTCACCCTCTCTCTCTCTCTCTCTCTCTCCCTCTCGCTCTCTCTTTTACCTCAATGAGATTTCCCCAGATCACAAGTAGCTCATCTTGCACCCATTGATGTTGGTGTTGACAGAGAGAACAGTTGACTCAGATGCTGTTCTCCTCTCATTTGTTATTTCATCCTTCCTGTTATGCAAAAGCAAGACAAGGGGAGAATAATCCAAACGTGCATGCGTGCTGCCTGGTTTCTAGCCTTGGGAATGAGAACCTTTTCCCAGCTGAGCAGGGTGACAGTACAGTTGGGGGCATTCAAAAGTTGATCTATTCTGAAATGCAATAGAAAAACATGTGGTTAAAAATGGATGTAACTGCACCATCAGGGGTATATTTAAGAGATGTATTTCAATACATGACTTTTGGTTAGAGGGTGTTGTTTGGCATCACTCTGTGAGATAGTAAGTCACATTTACAATGTACCTGGCTGCAGCAAAACTAAAAAGTCACTTTTTAATACCCCCAACAGTAGGTGGGGGGGGGTCCTTTGCTAAGGTTGTAATGGTACTCTGGTCGCTCGTCTTTTTAGGGTTGATCCGTCTGCGCTTCACCCCCGCTCCCAAGCTCCAGGGCCTGGAGTACGTCCTCAATGTAACAGCTACAGACGACAACGCCTCCGGGGGGCCACACCCACTCTCTGCCATCGCCTGGGTCATAGTGGGCGTTGATGATGTCAACAACAACAAACCCGTCTTTGAGAAGGTGACAAAAAAAGCCTTGTGGATGAATCCTTTATATACACAGTAACACAACAGCAGTAGTAAAATAATTGTCTTCTAGGGAGCCTTCGATGTCTTAGTCTGTCTGTCTGTCTGACCGTCTCTCTTTCACTCTCTCTCACTTCCCCCGTCTCCCTACAGTATCTCCTTATGTTTCCCCCAGAGCTCTGATTAGTGTGTCCAGCCGTCCACCCATGCTATCTTTAGGTAGTCCACAGGGATTTGAATTCATTGATGAAAAAAGTACTGTATCATCATGATATACTATACGAGTCAAATGAACTTCCTCCTTAATTAGGTCTGCGACGTGTTCATAAAGTCCATGAAGTTATGCGGTCCAGCGGATGGCTGGAAGGTATCGAGTTGATATTTCTAAATATACATTTATGCCTGAATACCCAGAGCCTAGGTTATGATTCATATTTTAATACTTTGGCATTGATATTGCTAATATGTATAGTTTACTGTTTGGCATATTGGCTCCTCTCTCTCTCTCTCTCTCTCTCTCTCTCTCTCTCTCTCTCTCTCTCTCTCTCTCTCTCTGTGGGGTGTCTGTGCTTTTCTTTAGGCAATGTAACTATTGGTCCAATAACGGTACTCTGAGAGAGTATTTGACTTGTATGTGTGTTAATTAAACAGAGGTCTCTCTGGGGCAGACTCATCGAGGGATAAAGTAAACAGGATACCAGGGAAAGACAGGGTGGGCGTTGCAATGTTTAGCTGAGGTTTGATGCGGTGGTGGACCTTCAAACAAAGGAATATCATTGCTCTATTCTCCATCCTATCACGTGTACTGTACAAATGTAGACATAGACTACATTGAGTAGTTTATAACTATCAGTTTTAACTTATTATTCCCCTTTTCTCTCTCCCTCTCTCTCTCTCTCTCTCTCTCTCTCTCTCTCTCTCTCTCACACACACACACACACACACACACACACACACACACACACACACACACACACACACACACACACACACACACACTCACTCTCACACACACACACACACACACTCTCTCTCACACACACACACACACACACACACACACACACACACACATCCTTCCTCCCTCAGTGTCAGCAGTACAGGGAGCAGGCGTCCGTGTTGGAGAACCAGCCCACAGGAACCTTCGTATTACAAGTGCACGCGGTGGATGCAGACGAGGGGGCCAATGGGAAGGTCAAGTACGGCCTGATGCACAGAGACAGCGCCATACCTGCCTTCAGAGTCCACCCTGACACAGGTAGGTACAGTCGGCAAGGATCCCACAGTCCAGTTAGCCGTGGTGGTACTTTAAAAAAAAAATTTTTTACCCCCTTTTCTCCCCAATTTCGTGGTATCCAATTGTTAGTAGCTACTATCTTGTCTCATCACTACAACTCCCGTTCGGGCTTGGGAGAGACGAAGGTCGAAAGTCATGCGTCCTTCGATACACAACCCAACCAAGCCGCACTGCTTCTTAACACAGCGCGCATCCAACCCGGAAGCCAGCCGCACCAATGTGTCGGAGGAAACACCGTGCACCTGGCGACCTTGTTTAGCATGGACTGCGCCCGGCCCGCCACAGGAGTCACTGGTGTGCGATGAGACAAGGATATCCCTACCGGCCAAACCCTCCCTAACCCGGACGACGCTAGGCCAATTGTGCGTCTCCCCACGGACCTCCCGGTCGCGGCCGGTTGTGACAGAGCCTGGGCGCGAACCCGGAGTTTCTGGTGGCACAGCCCTTAACCACTGCGCCACCCAGGAGGCCGCCGTGGTGGTATTTGTTGAGATAGCCATAGACCCATAGTCACAGCCCCATAGACCCATAGTCACCGCCCCATAGACATAGCCGTAGTCATAGTCAAGCAGGATGTGAGCATACGTATTGGGATTACAACATGACAGCTGAAACTGACCTGAAAAAGAACTGGTAAAAATGTATCAGAATCTACAATTCCCATGCAGTCTTCACACTCTTCATTAAAAAAAAATAATGCTAGCATCCGATAAATGACCTCTTATACCTGTACAGTAATCCAAAGAGCCCCATTGAAATGAAGTGTAACACCTCATACTTAACATTTATTTATGTCCTATAACCATGTTTTGTAGTATAACAATATACTGTATTAATTATAAATGGTTTCAGGATAAGTATAACCATATGTTAATCAGTAATGTCATGACAAATAGAGCTATTATATTAACAAGCCACTCTACGACCTTGAGTTTTTCATGGCCACATAGTTACCACAGGAAAACTCAAGGGGTCTAGTCATGACCTTTGGCCTCTGACCTCAGGTGTGATCGTGACAGCGCGGCGGTTCGACCGGGAGCGTCAGAGAGAGTACTCCATCACGGTGACGGCTACAGACTGGGCTGAGGAGCCCCTTATAGGGATCTGTCAGCTCAACGTCATCATCCTGGACCAGAATGACAACAGCCCCAAGTTTGAGAACCTCCGCTACGAGTGTGAGTGTCGTAGTATACATATGATAATACATGATATTATTATAATATTAATAATACGTATGGTTGATGGCAGACTAATCATTCATTTGAATGATATAGACTATTAACCAAAGCTATTCGAAAAGGGTTTATGTACGTTATGCATAGTTCCTTTTTTCCTTTTTCCTTTTCATCATAATGTTGCCATTATGTCTTTAACTGTATTGCCATAAATAAAGATGTAAACATTCAGCCTGTGACCGACCGTGACCTTGCTCCAGAGTGTTGAGCATATTATTTTGTCTGTTACTGTCTCTCATAGATTTTCTGAGAGAGGACACAATGATCGGCACCAGTTTCCTGCGTGTGGCGGCACATGACGACGACTTTGGTACCAACGCTGCCGTCACCTACTCCATATCCCAGGAGCAGCCTGAGTACCTGAGGGTCAACCCTGTTACCGGCTGGGTGTACGTCAACCAGCCCATATCACAGGTCAGTCAATCAGACGTCAACCATTCAGTCAACCAGCCCATATCACAGGTCAGTCTACCATCAGTCAACAAGCCTTTATCACATATCAGTCAACCAGCCCATATCACAGGTCAGTCATTCAGCCGGTCAACCAGCATCTTGCTCAAGCACGGTAAAATTGATCAGTGCAGGTGATACAGCTATATAGCAGTATAAAATACAGTGCCATAAACTCACTGGACCATGTCAGGCTTAATGATCTAAATGAACCGTATTTCAGACATAATCATATTTCCTTGCTATTGTTTTGACTTCAGAGGTCCTACATTACCCGGGAGATTATGGCCACAGACGGGGGGAACCGCAGCACATTTGTAGAGATGTCTGTGACCATTACCAATGTGAAGAACCAGCCCCCGCAGTGGGAAAAGGACAGCTACAGCGTGGTCATCCCAGAGAACACTGCCAGGGATACTCCCATTGTGGTGCGTGGAACAGTCCGGGTACCAGCCTGGGTGGCATGGGAAACCAATCTCATTATGGCAAATGGGGGTACCTTTTTTTAGCTATTTGGTTTGCTGGCTGCATACACGTTAGTACATTTTTTGCAGAAATGTTCATTACTTTTTTTAGTTGATTACATTTTCGGTTGCACACTCTGATTTAATCAGTAAGCACTAATTGACTTGACAATGAGCGCTAATTGTTGCTCCACAAACAAATTACCTCAATATTATACCGGAGTGTATAAGATTGTATAACATTGAATGTTTTTGTCATATTTACCCCCCAAAAAATATTGTTTGCGTTTTGTTTTTGTCAGACGATCAAAGCAACCTCGTTGCTAGGCGACCCCAGGGTGACCTATAACCTGGAGGAGGGTGTGGTCCCGGAGACTAACATGCCCGTGCGCTTCTACCTGTCGCCCAATCGCGAGGATGGCTCAGCCTCCATCCTGGTTTCGGAGCCGCTGGACTACGAGACCACGCCCAGTTTCTCCCTGAGGGTGCGGGCTCAGAACTTAGCAGCGGTACCACTGGCTGCATTCACCACCGTCTATGTCAATGTCACAGGTAGGTCTCAACTCAGACACCCTGCAAATGCCTCATCACTAGGGGGCAAATCCTAACTTCCACTTAACGTCAATTTTTTTTTACTGAGTCATGAATTGATGTCACTGGGAGACTAAGTGAAAATGTCACTTCAGAGGAAGTTAAAGCAGCCCCTGGGTGAATTGTAAGCATTCATTATTGTCTTCTGTTGACATTGATCCATGACTCATACATTATTTTTTCTCAGCTATAATTATATAACATTATTCTTTGAAATCTGTAATTGTATACATCCATTAGCACAAAGTCAGTGAAAAGCTTAAATACTGAACAGAGTTTAATGGCTGTGATAGTAGAAAAGTGAGGATGGATCAACAACATTGTATTTACTCCACAATACTAACCTTATTGACAGCATACATAGAAAGAAGCTTGTACAGAATACTAATATTCCAAAAGATGCATCCTGTTTGCAACAAGGCACTGAAGTAATATTGCAAAACATGGCAAAGCAATGAACTGTTTGTCCTGAATACAACGTGTTATGTTTGTGCAAATACAATACAACACGTTACTGAGTACAACTCTTCATATTTTCAAGTGTAGTGGTGGCTGCATCATGTTATGGGCACGCTTGGAATTGTTATGGACGGGGGAGTTTTGGGGATAAAAAATAAATGGAATGGAGCTAAGTACAGACAAATTCTATAAGAAAACCTAGTTCTGTCTGCTTTCCACCAGACACTGGGAGATGAATTCACCTTTCAGCAGGACAATAACCTAAAACACAAGGCAAAATCTACACTGGGGTTGCTTACCAAGAAGACAGTGAATGTTCCAAGTTATAGTTCCGAGTTATAGTTTTGGCCTAAATCTGCTTGAAAATCTATGGCAAGACTTGAAAATGGTTGTCTAGCAATGATCAACAAGCAATTTGACAGTTTGAAGAATTTTGAAAATGATATTGGCCAAAAATTGTACAAATTGTGCAAAGCTCTTAGAGACTTACCAAGAAAGACTCAGCTATAATCACTGCCAAATATGATTCTAACATGGATTGACTCTGTGGTTACTTATATTAATGAGATATTTCTGTATTTAATTTTCAATAAATGTGCAAACATTTCTAAAAACATGTTTTCATTTTGTGATTATGGGGTATTTTGTGTAGATGGGTGAGAAGTATTATTTTTTAATCCATTTTGAATTCAGGCTGTAACACAACAAAATGTGCAATATGTCAAGTGGTATACATTATTTCTGAAGACACTGTAAGTCATATCGAAATGTAATGTTCAGTCAATTGAGTTATATTTGTAGGCTACACTCTCTGTAATTGTTGCATCAATATATTTCATGATGTGTAACAACATGTGCGCAATGATGTGCCAAATGAGTCTGTGATTAAGTGCATTATTATTGGGTAAGCATTAGAATAAGCCACCTCAATATTTGCAGCCTCTCTATGAGCTGATCCGTCATCAGTGTTGTGAAATAATTATTATGTTCAGGTAAGATTTGAATGGAGAAAGCTGATCAGAGATCAGCGCTGCCTTTCTTTTGATCCTTTCAGTATTGGCACATGTTTTGGGAAACGCATGTTACAGCTTCAGCATTTATAGGAAATTTGCATTGTTAAAACACTCAAAAGCCTAAATTCCATTGCTATTGGGAAACCGGGCCCTGGTAACTTTACCAGTATATCCAAACATTTGGGGGCACAGAAAGAAAGGAAAAGGGATGGCTTCTTCTTCAGGAGACCAATGATCATAGCAATGAATGAATGACAGATATCTTGCATGTAGTCAAAACCAACCTGACATTTTTAAAGAGACAATGTACAATTATCAATGTAATGCGTCTCAGTAGGAAAATAGTGCTTTTACACAATGTAGAAACCTGATATTCCACAAATGACTTTGTAAGTTCAATGACAGGTACAGTACAGTATCAATATTTTAGCTATTATAATAATTGAATGTATTTACAGTGTTACATATTAGGTTCTAGGGCACAACATGTGATTACATGCCTTTCTAATCGACCTGGCCGGGGTATCCTGGAAGGATATTGATCTCATCCCGTCAGTAGAGGATGCCTGGATATTTTTTTAAAATGCCTTCCTAACCATCTTAAATAAACATGCCCCATTCAAGAAATGTAGAACCAGGAACAGATATAGCCCTTGGTTCTCCCCAGACCTGACTGCCCTTAACCAACACAAAAACATCCTATGGCGTTTTGCATTAGCATCGAACAGCCCCCGTGATATGCAGCTGTTCAGGGAAGCTAGAAACCATTATACACAGGCAGTTAGAAAAGCCAAGGCTAGCTTTTTCAAGCAGAAATTTGCTTCCTGCAACACTAACTCAAAAAGTTCTGGGACACTGTAAAGTCCATGGAGAATAAGAACACCTCCTCCTAGCTGCCCACTGCACTGAAGATAGGAAACACTGTCACCACTGATAAATCCACCATAATTGAGAATTTCAATAAGCATTTTTCTACGGCTGGCCATGCTTTCCACCTGGCTACTCCTACCCCGGTCAACAGCACTGCACCCCCAACAGCAACTCGCCCAAGCCTTCCCCATTTCTCCTTCTCCCAAATCCATTCAGCTGATGTTCTGAAAGAGCTGCAAAATCTGGACCCCTACAAATCAGCCGGGCTAGACAATCTGGACCCTTTCTTTCTAAAATTATCTGCCGAAATTGTTGCCACCCCTATTACTAGCCTGTTCAACCTCTCTTTCGTGTCGTCTGAGATTCCCAAAGATTGGAAAGCAGCTGCGGTCATCCCCCTCTTCAAAGGGGGGGACACTCTTGACCCAAACTGCTACAGACCTATATCTATCCTACCATGCCTTTCTAAGGTCTTCAAAAGCCAAGTCAACAAACAGATTACCGACCATTTCGAATCTCACCATACCTTCTCTGCTATGCAATCTGGTTTCAGAGCTGGTCATGGGTGCACCTCAGCCACGCTCAAGGTCCTAAACGATATCTTAACCGCCATCGATAAGAAACATTACTGTGCAGCCGTATTCATTGATCTGGCCAAGGCTTTCGACTCTGTCAATCACCACATCCTCATCGGCAGACTCGACAGCCTTGGTTTCTCAAATGATTGCCTCGCCTGGTTCACCAACTACTTCTCTGATAGAGTTCAGTGTGTCAAATCGGAGGGTCTGCTGTCCGGACCTCTGGCAGTCTCTATGGGGGTGCCACAGGGTTCAATTCTTGGACCGACTCTCTTCTCTGTATACATCAATGAGGTCGATCTTGCTGCTGGTGAGTCTCTGATCCACCTCTACGCAGACGACACCATTCTGTATACTTCCGGCCCTTCTTTGGACACTGTGTTAACAACCCTCCAGGCAAGCTTCAATGCCATACAACTCTCCTTCCGTGGCCTCCAATTGCTCTTAAATACAAGTAAAACTAAATGCATGCTCTTCAACCGATCGCTACCTGCACCTACCCGCCTGTCCAACATCACTACTCTGGACGGCTCTGACTTAGAATACGTGGACAACTACAAATACTTAGGTGTCTGGTTAGACTGTAAACTCTCCTTCCAGACCCATATCAAACATCTCCAATCCAAAGTTAAATCTAGAATTGGCTTCCTATTTCGCAACAAAGCATCCTTCACTCATGCTGCCAAACATACCCTTGTAAAACTGACCATCCTACCAATCCTCGACTTTGGCGATGTCATTTACAAAATAGCCTCCAATACCCTACTCAACAAATTGGATGCAGTCTATCACAGTGCAATCCGTTTTGTCACCAAAGCCCCATATACTACCCACCATTGCGACCTGTACGCCCTCGTTGGCTGGCCCTCGCTTCATACTCGTCACCAAACCCACTGGCTCCATGTCATCTACAAGACCCTGCTAGGTAAAGTCCCCCCTTATCTCAGCTCGCTGGTCACCATAGCATCTCCCACCTGTAGCACACGCTCCAGCAGGTATATCTCTCTAGTCACCCCCAAAACCAATTATTTCTTTAGCTGCCTCTCCTTCCAGTTCTCTGCTGCCAATGACTGGAACGAACTACAAAAATCTCTGAAACTGGAAACACTTATCTCCCTCACTAGCTTTAAGCACCAACTGTCAGAGCAGCTCACAGATTACTGCACCTGTACATAGCCCACCTATAATTTAGCCCAAACAACTACCTCTTTCCCAACTGTATTTAATTAATTTATTTATTTTGCTCCTTTGCACCCCATTATTTTTATTTCTACTTTGCACATTCTTCCATTGCAAAACTACCATTCCAGTGTTTTACTTGCTATATTGTATTTACTTTGCCACCATGGCCTTTTTTGCCTTTACCTCCCTTCTCACCTCATTTGCTCACATTGTATATAGACTTGTTTATACTGTATTATTGACTGTATGTTTGTTTTACTCCATGTGTAACTCTGTGTCGTTGTATCTGTCGAACTGCTTTGCTTTATCTTGGCCAGGTCGCAATTGTAAATGAGAACTTGTTCTCAACTTGCCTACCTGGTTAAATAAAGGTAAAATAAATAAATAAATAAAAAATTAGCTAGAATTCATATAGGGCCAATATAGACTGTATCTCTATCAAGTAAAACAATCTTATTTTCTGGGTCTCCTAAATTCCGTGGTGCTCCTAACTTATTTCAGTTGGGAGCACCAGTGCTACCAATGAAAATGTTTCATTTTGAGTCCTGGATATAGTTTCTGAATTGAATCTTCAAATAATTATGTTTTCAATCTTGTCTCTTAGATGTGAACGACAATGTTCCATTCTTCACCTCCTCCATCTATGAGGCTTCAGTGACGGAGGGAGCCAAGGTGGGGACCATGGTCCTCCAGGTGTCTGCTCAAGACAAGGACCTGGCTTCCAATGGACAGGTGAGTGGCACATCTGCAACATCTAACACAGCACAACACAACATCCATTGACCCATCCATAACTTAATATCACATAGCTGTGGTGGTCAAGTGGTTGGGACTGTGTGTTATTCTGCCTGTGTGGCTTTGACCATACGACTGTGAAGGAGAACTTATATAAGGATTATGTTGCAGTGACTCTAGTTTCTATGAACAGTCGTTGACCACAAGGATGTGATAGAATGATGCTATAAGTCATCCATATCAGGAACTCATCACATTTCTGTAATGTGTTCACTTCTTAATATGGGAACCATCATTAATTGTACTCTGTCGTGGCCCTATAGATCACTTACTCCCTCTTGAGTGACAGTAGTGGGGACCACCGTCTATTTCGTGTAGATCCAGAGCTGGGCTCCATTTATACAGAGGCTGTGTTTGACCGCGAGGCGCAGGGATCCTACCTACTGGAGGTTCAGTCTGAAGACGGCATGGAGTCAGCACGGCCTGGGAGGAACAAACAGCCCAACTCTGGTGAGGGCTGGTAGTAAGAGGAGGAAGGGAAGCGCTACTAAGGTACACAATAGTACATTTTGGTATATAGAAGGTGCTCTTTGGTAAAAGGGGTAAATTTGTCATCAAAAAGAAAGGAGGACCAAGGCATTCTTTTCTGGTGAGGGCTGGGTTGTATTTATTAGGGCACAACGTAGCAAAAAGGTTTGCAATGGGTAACAAAAATGAGTTTCTAAGTTCACTTACTCCCTCCCGGTTTCAGTCAGTTTTTTTCCAGTTTGGTATACAGTATGTGACCGACCTGCTCGGATCGGTCTTACGTAGCAAAATATGAAATTGTGTTTTTTATGTTGGATAAAAGTAGAGACTCAGAGCTAGAAAATGGTATATCATACAGTACACTTGCAGAACAATGGAAAAGTAATTCTGCTTTGAAAGTTGATAATCTTGTAACCCCACTTTTGAGGAAATGGCCCTTGAATGTTTTGGTGTACCTACTAGAGAGCTCTTTTTTTGTCTACACCCATTCAGCATCATTCCCACCATCTTAAGCCTTAGCCCCACCCATCTTTTTAATGATTCACATGTGAGGCCATGTGCTAAACAGAGTGAGTACTCTAGTGTACAAAACAACCAAAGATTTCTAGACTAAAGGCTGGTTTATACTACGTCTATCGACATGTCTGTATAAAGTTGTCGCAGTGACATTATGAACATTTTATTGTCGTCCAACATTAAACTTCTCATTGTCGTTATGAAAAAGTATAAACACAAAAATAACTGGTGTATTTTAACACCAATATACCCATCCATTTAAAAATTAATTTAGTATACTGTATGTCAATCTAGCAAATCAGGCAACTAAAATAAACTTTCTAAACAATGTTTTGGTTCGTTTCTAGCTTGTTAGCTAGTTAGTTAATGTGAAGTTCAAATAATGGTCATATCTTATAGCTGACAAAATCTTAACTTCAGCAAATTTTTATTCATTATTACAGGGAAATAAACTCACAACAAGATCAATATTTACAAGTTAATGGCGAGATAATTACAGAAAATAGCTTATGGTTGTGAGTGTGATGAAATTAAAGCAGGGCATTATATATTATATTATATACATTGGGGCAAAAAAAGTATTTAGTCAGCCACCAATTGTGCAAGTTCTCCCACTTAAAAAGATGAGAGAGGCCTGAAATGTTCATCATAGGTACACTTCAACCATGACAGACAAAATGATTTTAAAAAATCCAGAAAATCACATTGTAGGATTTTTAATGAATTTATTTGCAAATTATGGTGGAAAATAAGTATTTGGTCAACTACAAACAAGCAAGATTTCTGGCTCTCACAGACCTCTAACTTCTTCTTTAAGAGTCTCCTCTGTCCTCCACTCATTACCTGTATTAATGGCACCTGTTTGAACTTGTTATCAGTATAAAAGACACCTAACCACAACCTCAAACAGTCACACTCCAAACTCCACTATGGCCAAGACCAAAGAGCTGTCAAAGGACACCAGAAACAAAATTGTAGACCTGCACCAGGCTGTGAAGACTGAATCTGCAATAGGTAAGAAGCTTGGTTTGAAGAAATCAACTGTGGGAGCAATTATTAGGAAATGGAAGACATACAAGACCACTGATAATCTCCCTCGATCTGCGGCTCCACGCAAGATCTCACCCCGTGGGGTCAAAATGATCACAAGAATGGTGAGCAAAAATCCCAGAACCACACGGGAGGACCTAGTGAATGACCTGCAGAGAGCTGGGACCAAAGTAACAAAGCCTACCATCAGTAACACACTACGCCGCCAGGGACTCAAATCCTGCAGTGCCAGATGTGTCCCCCTGCTTAAGCCAGTACATGTCCAGGCCCGTCTAAAGTTTGCTAGAAAGCATTTAGATGAACCAGAAGAAGATTGGGAGAATGTCATATGGTCAGATGAAACCAAAATATAACTTTTTGGTAAAAACTCAACTCATCGTGTTTGGAGGACAAAGAATGCTGAGTTGCTTCCAAAGAACACCATGCCTACTGTGAAGTATGGGGGTGGAAACATCATGCTTTGGAGCTGTTTTTCTGCAAAGGGACCAGGACGACTGATCCGTGTAAAGAAAACAATGAATGGGGCCATGTATCGTGAGATTTTGAGTGAAAACCTCCTTCCATCAGCAAGGGCATTGAAGATGAAACGTGGCTTGGTCTTTCAGCATGACAGTGATCCCAAACACACCACCCGGGCAATGAAGGAGCGGCTTCGTAAGAAGCATTTCAAGGTCCTGGAGTGGCCTAGCCAGTCTCCAGATCTCAACCCCATAGAAAATCTTTGGAGGGAGTTGAAAGTCCGTGTTGCCCAGCAACAGCCCCAAAACATCACTGCTATAGAGGAGATCTGCATGGAGGAATGGGCCAAAATACCAGCATCAGTGTGTGAAAACCTTGTGAAGACTTACAGAAAACGTTTGACCTCTGTCATTGCCAACAAAGGGTATATAACAAAGTATTGAGATAAACTTTTGTTATTGACCAAATACTTATTTTCCACCATAATTTGCAAATAAATTCATTAAAAATCCTACAATGTGATTTTCTGGAGAAAAAAAATCCTCATTTTGTCTGTCATAGTTGAAGTGTACCTATGATGAAAATTACAGGCCTCTCTCATCTTTTTCATTGGGAGAACTTGCACAATTGGTGGCTGACTAAATACTTTTTTGCCCCACTGTATATATAATATGTACTTGTGCTCTTGCTCAGTTGTGCACCGGGTCCTCCCACTCCTCTTTTTATTCCGGTTAGAGCCAGTTTGCTCTGTACTGTGAAGGGAGGAGTATCAAATCAAATCAAATTTATTTACAAAGCCCCTCTTACATCAGCTGATATCTCAAAGTGCTGTACAGAAACACAGCCTAAAACCCCAAACAGCAAGCAATGCAGGTGTAGAAGCACGGTGGCAAGGAAAAACTCCATAGAAAGGCCAAAACCTAGGAAGAAACCTAGAGAGGAACCAGGCTATGAGGGGTGGCCAGTCCTTTTCTGGCTGTGCCGGATGGAGATTATAACAGAACATGGCCAAGATGTTCAAATGTTCATAGATGACCAGCAGGGTCAAATAATAATAATCACAGTGGTTGTCGGGGGTGCAACAGGCCAGCACCTCAGGAGTAAATGTCAGTTGGCTTTTCATAGCCAATCATTCAGAGTATCTCTACTGCTCCTGCTGTCTCCAGAGAGTTGAAAACAGCAGGTCTGGGACAGGTAGCACATCCGGTGAGCATGTCAGGGTTCCATAGCCGCTGGCAGAACAGTTGAAACTGGAGCAGCAGCACGGCCAGGTGGACTGGGGACAGCAAGGAGTCATCAGGCCAGGTAGTCCTGAGGCATGGTCCTAGTGCTCAGGTCCTCTGAGAGAGAGAGAAAGAAAGAAAGAAAGAAAGAAAGAGAGAGAGAGAGAGAATTAGAGAGAGCATACTTAAATTCACACAGGACACCGGATAAGACAGGTGAAATACTCCAGATATAACAGACTGACCCTAGCCCCTGACACATAAACTACTGCAGCATAAATACTGGAGGCTGAGACAGGAGGGGTCGGGAAACACTGTGGCCCATCCGACGATACCCCCGGACAGAGCCAAACAGGCAGGATATAACCCCACCCACTTTGCCAAAGCACAGCCCCCACACCACTAGAAGATATCTTCAACCACCAACTTACCATCCTGAGACAAGGCCGAGTATAGCCCACAAAGATCTCCGCCATTGCACAACCAAAGGGGGGACAACCCAGACAGGAAGATCACGTCAGTGACTCAACCCACTCAAGTGACGCACCCCTCCTAAGGACGGCATGGAAGAGCACCAGTAAGACAGTGACTCACCCCCTGTAATAGGGTTAGAGGCAGAGAATCCCAGTGGAGAGAGGGGAATCGGCCAGGCAGAGACAGCAAGGGCGGTTCGTTGCTCCAGTGCATTTCCGTTCACCTTCACACTCCTGGGACAGAATACACTCCAAAGGACCTACTGAAGAGATGAGTCTTCAATAAAGACTTAAAGGTTGAGACCGAGTCTGCGTCTCTCACATGGGTAGGCAGACCATTCCGTAAAAATGGAGCTCTTTAGGAGAAAGCCTTGCCTCTGGCGGTTTGCTTAGAAATTCTAGGGACAGTTAGGAGGCCTGCGTCTTGTGACCGTAGCGTATGTGTAGGTATGTACGGCAGGACCAAATCGGAAAGATAGGTAGGAGCAAGCCCATGTAATGCTTTGTAGGTTAGCAGTGAAACCTTGAAATCAGCCCTTGCCTTAACAGGAAGCCAGTTTAGAGAGGCTAGAACTGGAGTAATATGATCAAGTTCTTAGGTTCTCATCAAGATTCTAGCAGCCGTGTTTAGCACAAACTGAAGTTTATTTAGTGCTTTATCCGTTTAGCCGGGAAGTAGAGCATTGCAGTTGTCTATCCTAGAAGTGATAGAAGCATGGAATCATTTTTCTGCATAATATTTGGACAGAATTGTCTGATTTTTGCAATGTTACGTAGATGGAAAAAAGCTGTTCTTGAAATAGTATTTATATGTTTGTCAAAAGAGAGATCAGGGTCCAGACTAACGCTGAGGTCCTTCACAGTTTTATTTGAGACGACTGTACAACCATCAATATTAATTGTCAGATTCAACAGAAGATCTCTTTGTTTCTTGGGACCTATAGCAAGTATCTCTGTTTTTTTCCTCGTTTAAAAGTAGAATATTTGCAGCCATCCACTTCCTTATGTCTGAAACACAGGCTTCCAGCGAGGGGAATTTTGGGGCTTCACCATGTTTCATCGAAATGTACAGCTGTGTGTCATCCGCATAGCAGTGAAAGTTAACATTATGTTTCAGAATGACATCACCAAGAGGTAAAATATATAATGAAAACAATAGTGGTCCTAAAATGGGACCTTGAGGAACACTGAAAGTTACAGTTGATTTGTCAGAGGGCAAACCATCCACAGAGACAAACTGATATATTTCCGACAGAGAAGATCTAAACCAGGCCAGAATGTGTCCGTGTAGACCAATTTGGGTTTCCAATCTCTCCAAAAGAATGTGGTGATCGATGCCATCAAAAGCAGCACTAAGGTCTAGGAGCACGAGGACAGATGCAGAGCCTCGGTCTGACGCCATTAAAAGGTCATTTACCACCTTCACAAGTGCAGTCTCAGTGCTATGATGGGGTCTAAAACCATACTGAAGCATTTTGTATACATTGTCTGTCTTCAGGAAGGCAGTGATTTGCCGTGCAACAGCTTTTTTTTTTCAGAGGAATGAGAGATTCGATATAGGCCGATAGTTTTTTATATATTCTGAGTCAATGTTTGGCTTTTTCAAGAGAGGCTTTATTACTGCCACTTTTAGTGAGTTTGGTACACATCCGGTGGATAGAGAGCCGTTTATTATTTTCAACATAGGAGGGCCAAGCACAGGAAGCAGCTCTTTCAGTAGTTTATTGGGAATATGGTACAGTATGCAGATTGATGAAAATAATCATGGCCTCTAAATCTTCATTGTGTCAAGAGATATAGTACTAATACACTTGAGTGTCTCCCTTGATCCTAAGTCCTGGCAGAGTTGTGCAGACTCAGGACAACTGAGCTTTGGAGGAATACGCGTATTTAAAGAGGAGTCTGTAATTTGCTTTCTAATAATCATGATATATAGCCTTCATTTGTCAGAACAAGAATAGACTGACGAGTTTCAGAAGAAAGTTCTTTGTTTCTGGACATTTTGAGCCTGTAATTGAACCCACTAATGCTGATGCTCCAGATACTCAACTAGTCTAAAGAAGGCCAGTTTTATTGCTTCATTAATCAGCACAACAGTTTTCAGCTGTGCTAACATAATTGCAAAAGGGTTTTCTAATGATCAAAGAACCTTTTACAATGATAAACATGGATTTACTAACACAACGTGCCATTGGAACACAGGAGTGTTGGTTGCTGATAATGGGCCTCTGTACGCCTACGTAGATATTCCATAAAAGCCGTTTCCAGCTACAATAGTCATTTACAACATTAACAATGTCTACACTGTCTTTCTAATCGATTTGATGTTATTTTAATGGACAAAAAAATGCTTTTCTTTCAAAAACAGGGACATTTCTAAATGATCCCAAACTTTTGAAAGGTAGTGTATATTATTTTATTTTGTACTTTTCCCCCTTTTTCTCCCCAATTTCATGATATCCAATTGGTAGTTACAGTTTTGTCCTATCGCTGCAACTCCCATATGGACTCGGGAGAGGTGAAGGTTGAGAGCCATGCGTCCTCCGAAACACGACCCTGTCAAGCCACACTGCTTCTTGACACTCTGCTCGCTTAACCCGGAACCCAGCCACACCAATGTGTTGGAGGACACACCGTATAATTGGTGACGGAAGTCAGCTTGCAGGCGCCCGGACCACCACAAGGAGTCGCTAGAGCGCGTTGGGACAAGGAGATCCCGTCCGGCCAAACCCTTGCCTATCGTGGATGACGCTGGCCCAATTGTGCGTCGCCTCATGGGTCTCCCAGTCATGGCCGGCTGTGATACAAAAGCAGGGTGTTCTACCTGAGAATTTTAGAACTTGGACACTGTGTCATTGGCCTAACGTTATATCCTAATTTGACATTGGTGCAGGTCATGTTGTTCGTCACATCTCTGATAAACACAAACTATATCAAATAAAATCTAAGTTTATTTGTTACATGCACAGGATACAGAAGGATACAGAAGGTGTAAACAGTACCGTGAAATGGTTACTTGCATAGTGGAGTCTTTTGTTTAGACATGTAACTAGCTAAACAATTAACCATAATCCCAACTCATAACGTTACTACCCTGCATGAATGTACACATACAGTAGCTAAAGCTAACCAACTACTAGGTTCAATGTTAGCTAGCTAGCTAACATTAGGCTATAACTAGCAATGCAAATGGCTCTGAGATACGAATAATATTACTACACAGATCATACACATAACGTTAGCTAGCGAGCCAGCCAGCTAAGGTTAGCTAGCTACTTAACAGTACGCTTTAACTTGCAATGAAATTGACTTTCTGACAAAATTAGAAATGCATAATATAATATCTAGCTAGACTCTCTTACCGTATACACGTTTTGAACGCTTATCCCTCCCTGTCACAGATGCCATGGTTGCCCTTAGTTTAATGTTGTAATCCATAGACAGGTGTTTAATTCAACACAGCCTTCTGTGTTCTCTTTTCGACTCCATACGCATTTGCAATCATATGCATGAATTTTCTACATCTCCTTAGCGATCATACTTTGCTTCCACTGGGTAATCCACTGACCAAGCTGACTCCACACTCCAAGACTGCTTCCATCACGTGGATTGGGAGATGTTTCGTATTGCGTCAGATAACAACATTGACGAATACGCTGATTCGGTGTGCGAGTTCATTAGAACGTGCGTTGAAGATGTTGTTCCCATAGCAATGATTAAAACATTCCCTAACCAGAAACCGTGGATTGATGGCAGCATTCGTGTGAAACTGAAAGCGCGAACCACTGCTTTTAATCAGGGCAAGGTGTCTGGTAACATGACCGAATACAAACAGTGCAGCTATTCCCTCCGCAAGGCTATCAAACAAGCTAAGCGTCAGTACAGAGACAAAGTAGAATCTCAATTCAACGGCTCAGACACAAGAGGCATGTGGCAGGGTCTACAGTCAATCACGGCCTACAAGAAGAAATCCAGCCCAGTCACGGACCAGGATGTCTTGCTCCCAGGCAGACTAAATAACTTTTTTGCCCGCTTTGAGGACAATACAGTGCCACTGACACGGCCTGCAACGAAAACATGCGGTCTCTCCTTCACTGCAGCCGAGGTGAGTAAGACATTTAAACGTGTTAACCCTCGCAAGGCTGCAGGCCCAGACGGCATCCCCAGCCGCGCCCTCAGAGCATGCGCAGACCAGCTGGCCGGTGTGTTTACGGACATATTCAATCAATCCCTATACCAGTCTGCTGTTCCCACATGCTTCAAGAGGGCCACCATTGTTCCTGTTCCCAAGAAAGCTAAGGTAACTGAGCTAAACGACTACCGCCCCGTAGCACTCACATCCGTCATCATGAAGTGCTTTGAGAGACTAGTCAAGGACCATATCACCTCCACCCTACCTGACACCCTAGACCCACTCCAATTTGCTTACCGCCCAAATAGGTCCACAGACGATGCAATCTCAACCACACTGCACACTGCCCTTAACCATCTGGACAAGAGGAATACCTATGTGAGAATGCTGTTCATCGACTACAGCTCGGCATTCAACACCATAGTACCCTCCAAGCTCGTCATCAAGCTCGAGACCCTGGGTCTCGTCCCCGCCCTGTGCAACTGGGTACTGGACTTCCTGACGGGCCGCCCCCAGGTGGTGAGGGTAGGCAACAACATCTCCTCCCCGCTGATCCTCAACACTGGGGCCCCACAAGGGTGCGTTCTGAGCCCTCTCCTGTACTCCCTGTTCACCCACGACTGCGTGGCCACGCACGCCTCCAACTCAATCATCAAGTTTGCGGACGACACAACAGTGGTAGGCTTGATTACCAACAACGACGAGACGGCCTACAGGGAGGAGGTGAGGGCCCTCGGAGTGTGGTGTCAGGAAAATAACCTCACACTCAATGTCAACAAAACTAAGGAGATGATTGTGGACTTCAGGAAACAGCAGAGGGAACACCCCCCTATCCACATCGATGGAACAGTAGTGGAGAGGGTAGCAACTTTTAAGTTCCTCGGCATACACATCACAGACAAACTGAATTGGTCCACTCACACAGACAGCATCGTGAAGAAGGCGCAGCAGCGCCTCTTCAACCTCAGGAGGCTGAAGAAATTCGGCTTGTCACCAAAAGCACTCACAAACTTCTACAGATGCACAATCGAGAGCATCCTGGCGGGCTGTATCACCGCCTGGTACGGCAACTGCTCTGCCCTCAACCGTAAGGCTCTCCAGAGGGTAGTGAGGTCTGCACAACGCATCACCGGGGGCAAACTACCTGCCCTCCAGGACACCTACACCACCCGATGTTACAGGAAGGCCATAAAGATCATCAAGGACATCAACCACCCGAGCCACTGCCTGTTCACCCCGCTATCATCCAGAAGGCGAGGTCAGTACAGGTGCATCAAAGCTGGGACCGAGAGACTGAAAAACAGCTTCTATCTCAAGGCCATCAGACTGTTAAACAGCCACCACTAACATTGAGTGGCTGCTGCCAACACACTGACAATGACACTGACTCAACTCCAGCCACTTTAATAATGGGAATTGATGGGAAATGATGTAAATATATCACTAGCCACTTTAAACAATGCTACCTTATATAATGTTACTTACCCTACATTATTCATCTCATATGCATACGTATATACTGTACTCTATATCATCGACTGCATCCTTATGTAATACATGTATCACTAGCCACTTTAACTATGCCACTTTGTTTACATACTTATCTCATATGTATATACTGTACTCGATATCATCTACTGTATCTTGCCTATGCTGCTCTGTACCATCACTCATTCATATATATCCTTATGTACATATTCTTTATCCCCTTACACTGTGTATAAGACAGTAGTTTTGGAATTGTTAGTTAGATTACTTGTTGGTTATTACTGCATTGTCGGAACTAGAAGCACAAGCATTTCGCTACACTCGCATTAACATCTGCTAACCATGTGTATGTGACAAATAAAATTTGATTTGATTTGATTTGATTTGATTTCAAAACTTGATCCTCCAGAAGGTGGAGCGCCTTAGCAACACATTTGCTGTTGTTAGTGATACCTTTCATAAATGCAACGGTAGAAAGGATTACCCACACATACTGAGCAGCTCATGTTAGCTATAGACAGAAGTGTACTACATGGCAGACCAATTTGAACAAGATGGAGGGAAAGTTGAAGCATACCTAATGAAATTACAGTTAACTAAAATGTACACTTAATCCAGAGTAAACTAATATATTGAATTTAGTACACAAGAGACAAAATCCACAAATTCTGCAGCACAACGGCAGAGCCATGTCTTATGTGTAAAATGAATATATGACTTAATAATCTATGCTTTCTGGGAATGCAATAAGGTCCAGAAGTTTTGGGCAGAGCCAGAAAATTGGCTATCAGAAGTATTACAATGTAACATACTTTTAATCTGTCTCTCTGCATATTTCAAGACATGGCACATGGGGGTATAGTGAGATACCCAATGGGCTGGAGGATTCTCTTCTCATCCCTCATCTGGAAAAAACGTCAATCAATCAAAACTAAAAATGAATTCATGCACTATGCACATTGTTTTACATAGACAAGAATTGCCTAGTGCATTCTATTCATTTGCCTCCTGCGAGAACAAGCGTAATCAGACAGCCTCTTGTCTCTTCCCTATAGAAAAAAACGCTGTGAGCGTTGTGGTACATCGTTTTACAAAATATTTTTGAATTTCTCAATTGACTGTTCAGAAATCAGAATTTCTGTTTGGCTTGGTCCTACATGATGACAGAATGCATTCTGTTTTGGTATCGCAGGTAATGTTATAAGAAGGTTTGCGTTATGGGTGAGGGGTTTTTAACAAATGTTTGCGGAGAAGGTATTAGGGGTAAGGGTGAACAGCAAAGCCTTCTCTTTAGGGGATGTGAGGGGGCTGCTTAGCATTTCCAAATGAACTTTAGCGCTGTGTTAGTGCTGTCTTCTACCACATATCTGCACCAGCAGAAGGGCTCATCTCCTTAGTAAATACTACCTGTCTGTCGGGTTTACCCCCGGAAGGAGGGAGGGAGAGAGAGAGTGCAGGGGAATGCAGACAGAAAAATAGCAGTACATGGCCATGTTCCTACCTACTGAGCCTATCACATCTGCCAAACACGTCACAAAATGTATTTAGCTAAATATATCTATGTACGAGTTAAAAACAAGGAATGGTGTGAAAAGGGAACCAGACAGACAGAGATGTAAACACTTGCCATCCCAGAAGAGAAGTGGATAGGTTCTTCAACTTTTTTTTATTTCAGAAAAGTCTGTTCCCGAGGAAGTTTTTTGCTGCCAAAATGTTACCTGGCTAACACAGTGAACCATCTTCCCTGGTTGAATCATTTCTGTAATCCCGAACACCTTGTTGACAATAACATTATTTCTGATTTGCATGTCAAGTGAGGCACATTACATTAGGTTAAGTGCTTCGCTCCCCACAAGAGTGTCATTGGCTCACACTGACTGACAACATCCTCTGATGAAAAGAGGGATTGGAAGAGATGGAAAGAGAAGTGTAAGGATGAGATGAGAGAGAGGAGGATGACAGAGCGAGTTGTAGCTGTATGGTGTTTAATCTCTCTCTTGCTTGTCATTCTTCTTGCAGACACAGCATATGTGCGGGTTTTCATCAGCGACGTGAACGATAACAAACCCGTCTTTGCTCAGCGCCTCTATGAAGTTGGGGTTGACGAGGATGCAGATGTCGGCCTGGCTGTTGTCACTGTCAGTGCTAATGACGAAGATGAAGGTATGGAAGGAAGGATGAGGAAGAAATGCGAGAGAGCAGCGAAGCCCAAGAATTTCCACCAGTGATGGCACTTTTGCACTAATGGCAGTGAAATTAGTGAATGTGTAACATTTATTTTTTCTCAGGAGTGCATGTTAAGCCAGTGAGGCAGGTAACCTGGCACAGGTATAACATTTCATGAGAAACTTGAGGGAAAAGTACATTTTTCACATTCTGTGCAGGGCCAAAACTGTCATTGGTAAGACATTAGACTTTGGGCAGAGGTAACTGTTAATCACAGAATTACATTTTTCCCAAACCTAGACTTGTCTAGTTTTAGAGACAATGTGGGCAGTGAAGGGTTAAAATGTTCCAAAATGACACACCACAAGTGCCATCTCCCCATCTGGATGTAGCTCTGCTGGAATCATGCTGAGACGAGATAAGCTGAGCACCATGCTACATTAAGACGCAGCCATTTAATAGTCAAGTAATGCAACACTACATATGTTCTAAAAAGACAGACACACTTCTCCTGCACAGTACAGTAGGTGGGTGGGATTTGGTGTGATAAACCAGTTTATCCCCTGTACAGCGGCAACACTCTGTGTAATACCAGCTATGTTTTGGGTTGTTAATCAAGTATTTATCGCAAGCGGGGGTTGGTGCTGCTTAGTTTATAGGGTAGCCTATTTAGCACTAGCTGCAACCAAGCCAAGATGAACAACCAGACAACACCAGCCCCCAGCATTTAAAGGAGCCTAAACCCAATCTGTCTTTTTTTTATCCACACATGGGCTCAACTGCAGTAGAAGCTTATAGGAAAGCCCTGAGGGAGCACTTTGTCTGCTGATTTATGTTAATAGCAGAGATTAGACTAGTATTTTCATTGGGTTTGTAGCTCCTTTAACACAACAGACTGGTTTAAAGGGGAGTCATGAAATATCCATAGGACTATTTTATCTGGCTAAATTAGCCCACAGGACGGTCTCCATGGACACACACTGGAGATCTACTTCCTCATTGATTTCTCAACCCTCATAGTGACAGACAGATGTAGGATCTTAATTTGACCTATATTGTTCCAGCAAAATAATCTGTCAGCAACAGGATTTGAACGTTTAGTCCATAATGTTGCTTGATCGGTGGTTAGCTGGCCAAAAGTAGGCTACATGAAAAGTGCTATACTGTAGTACTCAACCTGTCTCGAGTCTGGTCTCAAGACCACATTTTGAGTGTCTTGGTCTTGTGTCAGATACATTTGTACTTGGTCTTGACTCGGTCTCGGACAGTGAGGACTTGTCATTTCTTCCAGAGACCACCCGAGACCAGCAGAGTAAAAAACGTGTAATTATCAACTTCCATTCAGTAAGCGCATAAAACCGCTTTGCCAGGCCAAATATATTCAATTCTTTCTTGAAACATTAATACCTGCAGTCTTTATATCTAGTATAGACATGTTTACGCAGTGGCAAACCTATTGGACCTAGGCCTTCAGTGGCGAACCTATTGGACCTAGGACTTCAGTGGCAAACCTATTGGACCTAGGCCTTCAGTGGCAAACCTATTGGACCTAGGCCTTCAGTGTGTGACAGGTTCGTGATGCTGAAAGGACAGCAATTGTAATACAAGCGCACTCATTTCAAAAAGTGCACTTTTTATAAAACACAGTGCTAGTGGCATAGTGGAGGCTATACGCAGGTATAAACCCTATACCCTATTTTTTTACGGGCATTGCTTGTAGTCACTCAATCCCCACTAATTGGTTATCAAAGTAGTGTAGTGGAGGTTTATGACTTATCAATTATGTAGTACAACATAGAAATCATGCACAAAGCAGCCTACACAATTGCAAACCATGTGAAATATATTCACATGCACACCGCACACAGTCTAGTTTCAACTGACTATCATCTGAAGGCAGCAAGAGCACACAGCTCTCAACTGGTTTTGACATGGAGCAGCTCACAGAAGAATGACATCGGTAGCCTGCAGGGTAGGTAGGAAAGATGTTTCAACTCATGACATCTACCAGTAAATGCTAACTAAGGCAACAATGGGTATGTAAACCAGGAATTGAAAAAGTATGATCATAAGTCTTGGTTGGTGCTGTAGGATTTTTGTGATGCACAATTCACTCATCATGCCCTGTTTGCATCAGGGGAGTAGGCATAGGTGGGCCTGGGTGGACACAGACCCACCCACTGGGGAGCCAGGTCCAACAAATCTGATTGAGAAAAAACAAAAAAGAATACATTATTATTACAAAAATACTCAATTTTCCCAGACCTCCAAATGGTTCCATGACGTGGTTTAAGCATTGTTGTGAACTTAGAACATCAAATTACAATTTAAAAAATAATAATAATTCTTTAGAAAGTGTGATTTTGAGAGTGCAAATCTGAAAAATATTTAAGAAAACTAATAAAAAAAACAGGAATTTTTCACAAAGGGTGCCTTTCTTTCGTTGGGCATGCTGTTTGGGAAATATTGTCATATGCTGCATTTGCTATAGGTCAATTGTTTACGTTTTGTTCATGACACTTTGATATCTTGATAATATGCAGCTGTTTAAAGGGCAAATCTACAAATGTAACAATAACAAAATGGGCACCCCGCCACTGTTATTGTTAAAATCTGAGGGGTGGGACTGGAGAAATATAACCATTCTCAGATTAGTAGACAGAGCTACAGTATGGATGCAAGGACTGACCATCCATGATATGAAAATTATTGTTTTAACCATGTTATGAAGCTATAAAGTGTTTGTTTACATTTACAATGATTACAAACATTGGAGTAAAACAAGATTAAATTTTGGGTTTGCATGGATTGTGACAGTTGAAGCTAAGCTCATGAGGCATGTATAAGTTATATTCTTCAAGAATCAATGGATATACAGTACCAGTAAAAAGTTTAGACACAACCAGGGTTTTTCTTTATTTTTTAAAACTATTTTCTACATTGTAGAATAACAGTGAAGACATCAACACTATGAAATAACACTGGCTCTCATTAGGACCACCACAGGAAATGAAGACCCAGAGTTATCTCTGCTGCAGAGGATAAATTAATTACCAGCCTCAGAAATTGTAGCCCAAATAAATGCTTCACTGAGTTCAAGTAACAGCAGCATCTCAACACCAACTGTTCAGAGGCTGCGTGAATCAGGATCATGATCAAATTGCTGCAAAGAAACCACTATTAAAGGACACCAATAAGAAGAAGAGACTTGCTTGGTATAAGAAACATGAGCAATGGACATTAGACTGGTGGAAATCTGTCCTTTGGTCTGATGAGTCCAATTTTGAGATTTTTGGTTCCAACCGCTGTGTTTTTGTGAGATGCAGAGTAGGTGAATGGATGATCTCCGCATGTGTGGTTTCCACCGTGAAGCATGGAGGAGGCGGTGAGATGGTGTGGGGGTGCTTTGCTGGTGACTCTGTCAGTGATTTATTTAGAATTCAAGGCACACTTAACCAGCATGGCTACCACAGCATTCTGCAGTGATACACCATTCCATCTGGGTTGCTCTTAGTAGGACTATCATTTGTTTTTCAACAGGACAATGACCCAACACACCTCTAAACTGTGTAATGGCTATTTGACCAAGAAGAAGAGTGATGGAGAGCTGCATCAGATGACCTGGCCCCCAAAATCACCTAACCTCAAATCATTTCAGATGGTTTGGGATGAGTTGGACAGCAGAGTGAAGGAAAAGCACCCAACATGTGCTCAGCATATGTGGGAACTCCTTCAAGACAGCTGGAAAAGCATTCCAGGTGAAGCTAGTTAAGAAAATGCCGAGAGTGCGCAAGGCTGTCATCAAGGCAAAGGGTGGCTACTTTGAAGAATCTAAAATATATATTTCTTTGCTTACTAAATGATTCCATATGTGCTATGTCATAGTGTTGATGTCTTCACTATTATTCTACAATGTTGAAAATAGTAAAAAAATTAAGAAAACCCCTTGAGTAGGTGTGTCCAAACTTTTGACTGGTACTGTACATACAGTTGAAGTTGAAAGTTTACAAACACCTTAGCCAAATACATTTATACTCAGTTTTTCACAATTCCTGACATTTAATCCTAGTAAAAATTCCCTGTCTTTTAAGTCAGTTAGGATCACCACTTTATTTTAAGAATGTGAAATGCCAGAATAATAGTAGAGAGCATGATTTAGGTAGGTAGAAAGGTAGAATGGTGGTGATGTGGACGCCAAGGAACTTTAAATCAAATTTATTTATAATGCCCTTCTTAGCTGATATCTCAAAGTGCTGTACAGAAACACAGCCTAAAACCTCAAACAGCAAGCAATGCAGGTGTAGAAGCACAGTGGCTAGGAAAAACTCCCTAGAAAGGCCAGCACCTAGGAAGAAACCTAGAGAGGAACCAGGCTATGAGGGGTGGCCAGTCCTCTTTTGTCTGTGCCGGGTGGAGATTATAACAGAACATGGCCAAGATGTTCAAATGTTCATAGATGTTCATTTATTTCAGCTTTTATTTCTTTCATCACATTCCCAGTGGGTCAGAAGTTTACATACACTCAAGGTAGCATTGCCTTTAAATTGTTTAACTTGGGTCAAACGTTTCGGGTAGCCTTCCATAAGCTTCCCACAATAAGTTGGGTGAATTTTGGCCCATTCCTCCTGACAGAGCTGGTGGAACTGAGTCAGGTTGATAGGCCTTCTTGCTCTCAAACACTTTTTCAGTTCTGCCCACAAATGTTCTATAGGATTGAGGTCAGGGCTTTGTGATGGCCACTCCAATACCTTGACTTTATTGTCCTTAAACCTTTATGCCACAACTTTGGAAGTATGCTTTGGGTCATTGTCCATTTGGAAGACCCATTTGCGACCAAGCTTTAACTTCCCGACTGATGTCTTGAGATGTTGCTTCAATATATCCACATATTTTTCCATCATCATGATTCCATCTATTTTGTGAAGTGCACCAGTCCCTCTTGCAGCAAAGCACCCCCACAACATGATGCTGCCACCCCCATGCTTCACGGTTGGGATGGTGTTCTTCGGCTTGCAAACCTCCCCCTTTTTCCTCCAAACATAACGGTGGCCCATTCCTCCATGCAGATCTCCTCTAGAGCAGTGATGTTTTGGGGCTGTTGCTGGGCAACACGGACTTTCAACTCCCTCCAAAGATTTTCTATGGGGTTGAGATCTGGAGACTGGCTAGGCCACTCCAGGACCTTGAAATGCTTCTTACGAACCCACTCCTTCGTTGCCCGGGCGGTGTGTTTGGGATCATTGTCATGCTGAAAGACCCAGCCACGTTTCATCTTCAATGCCCTTGCTGATGAAAGGAGGTTTTCACTCAAAATCTCATGATGACATGGCCCCATTCATTCTTTCCTTTACACGGATCAGTCGTCCTGGTCCCTTTGCAGAAAAACAGCCCCAAAGCATGATGTTTCCACCCCCATGCTTCACAGTAGGTATGGTGTTCTTTGGAAGCAACTCAGCATTCTTTGTCCTCCAAACACGACGAGTTGAGTTTTTACCAGTTGAGTTTTCATCTGACCATATGACATTCTCCCAATCTTCTTCTGGATCATCCAAATGCTCTCTAGCAAACTTCAGACGGGCCTGGACATGTACTGGCTTAAGCAGGGGGACACGTCTGGCACTGCAGGATTTGAGTCCCTGGCGGCGTAGTGTGTTACTGATGGTAGGCTTTGTTACTTTGGTCCCAGCTCTCTGCAGGTCATTCACTAGGTCCCCCCGTGTGGTTCTGGGATTTTTGCTCACCGTTCTTGTGATCATTTTGACCCCACAGGGTGAGATCTTGCGTGGAGCACCAGATCGAGGGAGATTATCAGTGGTCTTGTATGTCTTCCATTTCCTAGTAATTGCTCCCACAGTTGATTTCTTCAAACCAAGCTGCTTACCTATTGCAGATTCAGTCTTCCCAGCCTGGTGCAGGTCTACAATTTTGCTTCTGGTGTCCTTTGACAGCTCTTTGGTCTTGGCCATAGTGAAGTTTGGAGTGTGACTGTTTGAGGTTGTGGACAGGTGTCTTTTATACTGATAACAAGTTCAAACAGGTGCTATTAATACAGGTAAACGAGTGGAGGACAGAGAAGCCTCTTAAAGAAGAAGTTACAGGTCTGTGAGAGCCAGAAATCTTGCTTGTTTGTAGGTGACCAAATACTTATTTTCCACCATAATTTTCAAATAAATTCATAAAAAATCCTACAATGTGATTTTCTGGATTTTTTTTTTTTTTCTCATTCTGTCTGTCATAGTTGAAGTGTACCTATGATGAAAATTACAGGCCTCTCTCATCTTTTTAAGTGGGAGAACTTGCACAATTGGTGTCTGACTACATACTTTTTTGCCCCACTGTAGATGTCCTAACCGACTTGCCAAAACTATAGTTTGTGAACAAGAAATCTGTGGTGTGGTTGAAAAACGAGTTTTAATGACTCCAAGTGTATGTGAACTTCTGACTTCAACTGTATGTACTGAGGCTGCATATGAAAGAGCACCATGTTCCTTGTATGAAGCACTGCTTTTGGACAGAGATTATGGGGCAAACAAGTATTGTACTAAGTAAGGAATAGGGCGCCATTTCAGACTTGCCCAAATTCTAAGTACAGCATCTAAAACTCCATCCCCCAGAATCCCCTCTTAAATTCCCTGGTCCCTCCCCAGGTGCCAATGCCAAGTTGCGCTACCAGATAACTTCGGGCAACACAGGGGGGGTGTTTGACATGGAGCCTGAGGTGGGAACCATCTTTGTCGCCCAGCCTCTGGACTACGAGCAGCAGAAGAGGTACAAGCTGCTGGTGCTGGCATCGGACGGGAAGTGGGAGGACTACGCCGCCGTGGTGGTCAACGTGGTCAACAAGAATGACGAGGCGCCCGTCTTCTCCATGAATGAGTACTATGGCTCAGTGACAGAGGAGCTAGATGGCTCACCGGTCTTTGTGCTCCAGGTGTGTGTTCTTTCTCTAACCTGGGTGCCAGTCTGTTTCTGTTTGAGCGGTCAGGTACTGAGGCAGGATAGCCAGGATAGTCTTTATCAAGCATAAATATCAAATACTTACTTCTGTATGTCATGCATGTACATGACAAGTCTGCTATCCATTACATAAACAATGGATGTAAAGATAGATTGATGGGATGCTTGCTTAGAAAGACAGGTACACGGATGCATGCACACACACGCACGCACATACACACACACACACACACACACACACACACACACACACACACACACACACACACACACACACACACACACACACACACACACACACACACACACACACACTTAGATGTTGATTGCTGATGAGTTGGGTGTCTCACCAGGTGACGGCCACGGACCCAGACAAGGATGCAGACCAGGACGCCGTCCGCTACTCTCTCCATGGTCAGGGGGCGGACTCTCAGTTTATGATTAATGAGAACACGGGGGAGATGTACGCCCAGAAGACGCTGGACCGCGAGGAGCGGGCTGTGTGGCGTTTCGTGGTCCTGGCCACGGACGAGAAAGGGGAGGGGCTCACCGGCTTCACTGACGTCATCATCAACGTGTGGGACATCAATGACAACGAGCCCGCTTTCACCTGCGCACCCGATGGCTGCCACGGCAACGTAGCCGAGAACTCACCCCCAGGAAGTTTTGTCATGGAGATGACGGCGGCAGACCTTGACGACACGGCAGTGGGTCAGAACGCCATCCTCACCTATCGTATCATCAAGAACGCCCGTGACGCGGATTCTGAGGAACTATTTACAATCGACACTAGTACGGGCACCATCTCCGTGGTGACCGGCGGGCTGGACAGGGAGGTGGCAGAGCGGCACCAGCTGGTGGTCGAAGCCAGGGATGGAGGGGACATGGTGGGTACAGCTACCGCCACTATCATCATCATGGACCTGAACGACCATACCCCTCGGTTCAAAGATGAGTGGTGTGGGGCTCGTGTGTCTGAGAGCAGCCCTCCAGACTCAACCGTGCTGGAGCTGGAAGCTGTGGACCCAGACTCTGGCCCTCACGGCCTGCTGGGCTTCAGTGTGGTGGCGGGGGACCAGTGGGAGAGGTTCTACATGGTGAGCCACAGAGCAGAGCAGTCTGGGAGTCTGAAGCTGAGGAAGGGGCTGGACTATGAGAGGCCCGGAGAGCAGCGCTTCAACCTCACCATCCAGGTGGAGGACTCTGACTTCTCCAGCCTCATCCACTGCATCATCCAGGTGCTGGATGAGAACGACCACATCCCTGAGTTCACCACCACCTTCTACCCCCTCGCTCCTCTAGTGGAGGATGTTGCCGTGGGAACCAGCATCACCCAGGTGGTGGCCAATGACTCAGACTCTGACCTGAATGGGGAAATAGTCTACAGCATCTCCCCGGAGTCAGACCCGTACGGTAATTTTATAGTGGACCGAGACGGCATTGTGACCGTGACCCGCCCGCTGGACAGAGAGACAATGCCCGAGTACCAGCTGGTTGTCATGGCGACAGACCGTGGGAGTCTGGCGTTGACGGGGAGCGCCACGGTCCAGCTGAGCCTGCTTGATGTTAATGACAATGGGCCAGAGCTGGAGGTGGCCTACACCCCTGTCCTCTGGGAGAACAGCCCTGCTCCACAGCTGGTGTGGCTCAACCAGACCTCCACGCTGCTCCACGTTATCGACAGGGACTCCCCAGAGAATGGGCCTCCCTTCTCCCTCGCCCTTCCCCGTCTTTACGCCCCCGACTTCCACCTGCAGGACCATGGCAATGGCACGGCAACGCTCACAGCGCTGCGCCGCTTCGACCGTGAGCGCCAGAGGGAGTTCCTCCTGCCCGTGGTCATGACGGACAGCGGCCGTCCGCCAATGACGGTCACCAACACGCTCACCATCACCGTGGGCGACCAGAATGACAACGCCCACCAGGAGGGAGAGAAGGAGATTTACTTTCACAGCCGGAGGGGTGAGTCCCAACTTTCCATCAACTTTTAGACATTCGTATTCACGAAGCCTCTAAGAGTAGGTGTGCTGATCTAGGATCAAGTCCCCCCTTTTATTCTTCATGATTTAAAAGGCAACACTAAGATTCTTTGTGAATATGGACCCAGGCCTTTCCCCAAGTTAGCACAGCATGGCGGTGCTCTTTCTGTCTTTCTGTGTACCTATTCTGTATTGTCTGAATTAGTAATTGATACACCCGGGGCAAATATTAGCATTTTGTTGCAGCATTTCATGATTCTTGATTGCAAATCATTCCTATCGGGCTTAAGAGCATTCGACCCCCACACACTCTCTCCACTCTGCTAATTGTATCTGGCCCTGATGTTAACTTGACCATTATAAGATCTGTGGTGTTCCTCAGGGGTGATTGTTAGGCCCATTAAAGTTCTGATCATAGACCTGGATTTTTTAGTTTTCAGTAATTTTATGAGACACTGCAGCAGCTTGACTCATACAGGCCCTGGTTGTTTACTCAGCTGCAGTACGCTGGCACTGGGGCTCGATAATAACATAGTCCATAGAGAGATAGCCCTGACTTCCTTAAGCTCTCAGCGCTCCTCGCATCTCAAGTACTGGAAGCCTATTCAACCCAGACAGTGGGACTTCACACTCATGAACAGAATAGGAAGAACAGAAACAGCAGAATCACAGAACAGCAGATAAGAAAAAGGCTGAAGATTAGCGGCCTGGGGCCTCTATCACTTTCGGTTTGGAAACCGTTGTTTTCAGACAAATTCAAAGTCTTTGTGTGCGCTGGACAGGAAGGATGCAGACTACTTCGCTGGGCAAGGTCTATGCCCCTGATCAAGATGATTGGGACAACAAGACCTACACCTTAGACGCAGGAGGAATGAGGTAGGTGTTATGTTTGTCTGTAACCAGCGTGAGTCATAACAGGACAGTTAATCAGTTAAGCAGTTAACATATGACAGATGCAAATATGTATCCCTATAAATATGACCTTCAGCTACTTTCACTCAAAGTCTCAGAGTCAAATAAAATGAAATGTGATTTGTCAGATGCTTGGTAAAGCACAGGTGTAGACTAACAGTGAAATGCTTACTTATGAACCCTTCCCAACGATGCAGAGAGAAAAATAAATAAATAATAGAAATATAGAAAGATAATAGCATGAGGAATAAATACACAATGTGTAATCTTGGCTATATACACAGGGTACCAGTACTGAGTTGATGTGCAGGGGTACGAGGTAATTTAGATAGATATATACATATAAATAGGGATAAAGTGACTAGGCAGCAGGAGAGACAATAAACAGTAACAGTCAAAGAAAGTCAAAGAAATGGAAAGGATGGAGGATATTACCACATTTCCTACTTGGCCAACAAGTGCCTCTTGTTCAACATGCACTTAACCCTAATTGCTCCTGTAAGTCGCTCTGGATAAGAGCATTTGCTAAATGACAAAAATGTCAAATGTTAATGTAATCAGAGCAATCAGTGGATGCATTTGTATCATGTCAACTGGTGGACTCGCTGGGGAACAAGGATCAAGAATATTTACACCAAGATTGTTTGCAATTTTGCATCTAACACAGTCAGGGAACAGAAGAAAATCCCAATTGCATATTTGACACATTCCTGTTTTATTCATATGCCAATCCTGACCTGTTTCTATGACTACCGAGCTCCTTTGGTGGAGATGTAAACAAAATAGCATTTACCTCCCAGCAGAAACAAAACAGTTGTTATTTCCGTTAATTTCCTTTGGTAGTCCAGGGTTGTAGGCACAAAATGGAATAAAACATGGAATAAACACTTAAATTGCTTGTCCATGTCCAATAAGAAACATTTATTTCCATTTTCCGTTGTATTTTAAAATATTTTCCATCGCATGCCCTTAATGAATACTACCCAGTCTTTTCCAACACATTTATGTCCTCCACTACAGGTATTTCACTCTAAACAGGAGTTCAGGCCACCTGGCCATCAGACAGAACACCCTAGCAGGGAGCTACTATCTCAGAGTGGGAGTGTCGGACGGGGTGTGGCCAGACGTGGTGTCTGGGGTCACAGTTCACGTCCGGGAGCTAGAGGACATGGCCATCCACTCGTCAGCCTCCCTGCGTCTGACCGGTAAGCTACTGCAGCATGACAACATCGTACTTATCTATTCTACAGTTTATGTCATGATTCGTGATTACACTCTTAGAAAAAAAGGTGCTGTCTAGAACCTAAAAGGGTTCTTCATTGTCCCAATAAGGTTCCTAGTAAAAACCCTTTTTGGTTCCAGGTGGAACCCTTTTGGGTTCTATGTAGAACCCTTTCAACACATCGTTCAGCAACTAGAGTCATGCTTCTTCAGCTGCTGTTACTCCACAGCAGGGATGCTCTATATGAGATGATGAGTCTGAAACTGTCAACATGAATAACTTTTTCCATTTGTTTTCCTTTCTCTTGCACTCTATCGCTCATCTTTCCGCCCACACCAAACGTCAGGCTTTTTATTTTACTTCGTTCTGTTGTTGGAGAGATAGACAATGTAGCTTCCGAGACATATTACAGGTTGTGATATTAATTCATGGTAATCAGCTGCTGCTCTCTGGATTAAAATAGAAGAAAGAAGAATGAGTAAATTATTTTTTTAAATGAATGAATTAAAAAACATACAGAACCCTGTAGACTTACAGTATACACCTTAACATAGAGAGTATCTCTGGATCTAGAACTGGTACTTTTAAATCTGAGGCTAAGCTGTGAGTCAGTAAATTCAATGGATTGGATTTATGTTAATCTTTAACAAAAGATCCAAGCGATTTATGTAGAATTGGGGGATCTCACCTTTTCACCTTTACAAGCTGTGAGGTATGTACTTTAAAGCAAATCTATTAGGATAACCTATAGTCGCTATCACTTCAAGCAGCAGTGTGTATCACACCTCAGGTGACGTTTTCACAAACATATGAAGTTTAATGTCTTGGTCTTTTGGCTCTCTCTGGGCAAACCCCAAATGTAAAGGTCAATTTCAAAACTGCCAGGTTAGTCCTTGACATTTGAAAATCCATTTTATGAATAGACTGCAAGGCTATTAGGCATGCCAGGGCATCAATTTCACTTTGTAGAGATTAAAGAGGACTTTTTCCATCCTCTCCGATATTATTAGAAGAGACGCATTGCATTGCTAATGCTTCAACCTCTAAATCTATTTGACAGTGAGGCCGTCAATGTTTTATACTGGAGCCAAGAATCGGTCTCAGTGGAAATAATTAAAGAACGGTAAGTTAAATAGTTTCACTACATGGGTGAGTGAATCAATGTGAGGCCAGTATAGATCAATTCTATTTGCTAATTGAACCAAGACTGAGTTCACTTTGATCAACTCCTCCTGTCAGTAAATAGTGAATGTTCTTGAGGTTCTAATGCCTGAGGTGTGTTTCTGTCTTTGTGTGTGTGCCTGTGTGTGTGTGTGCATATGTGTGTGTATTTCCCCCTTCTGCAGGCATCACTGCCAGAGAGTTTATTGAGTCCCGGGTGGACGAGAGGAGTCGACAGGATATGTTCAGGAGCTTCCTGTCTGAACACCTGTCCATCAGATCCGGCACAATCAACGTCTTCAGCCTGACAGACGTTAGACCGAAGACGCTGGACGTGCGCTTCTCTGTGCACAGCGATGGCTACCTGCGTCCAGAGAAACTACACGGATACCTGGCGGCGCATAGAAAGAAGGTACACGCCTCGATGTTTTCCCATCTTGAAGATAGGGATCTTAGCTCATACATCTCTGGGTGCAGAGCTTGGTGTTGTCGATATTGTTTCTTTATCAGCTAAGAGGTGCAATGTGCATTCATATTTTTTTCAATAATGTTGTTCGCACCAACTCTCCCTGTTCTGTGTTCATAACTGCTTCCTTACTCATTCTCTCTCTCCCTCACCTCATTCCCTATATCTCTCCATCCCTCTTTCACTCTCTCGCCGACCCTCCTTTCTCTGTTTATCTCATTTCTCATTCATTTATTGAAAATAAATCTGCCATTTTGGAGATGTACTCGTTTCTTTATAAGTAAATATTTGTATGCGTGAGGAGTATCAGCCAGGCTCATCTCTCTCTGTCCTCCCTTACCCTCTTCTATCTATCTATCTATCTATCTATCTATCTATCTATCTATCTATCTATCTATCTATCTATCTATCTATCTATCTATCTATCTATCTATCTATCTATCTATCTATCTATCTATCTATCTATCTATCTATCTATCTATCTATCTATCTATCTATCTATCTATCTATCTATCTATCTCTCCCCTCTCTCTCCCTATTTCACTCTCCCGCTCTCTCTCTCTTTCCATCTCTCTCTCCCTCTCCCCCCTCTCTCTCGCTCTCTCCAACTCTCTCTCCCTTTCTCTTTCTCTCCCCCTCTCTCTCCTTCCCTCTCTCTCTTTCTCTCCATCTCTCTCTATCCCCCTCTTTTTCTTCCCACCAACCCCTCTCTCTGTCCCTCTCCTCAGCTGCAGTCTCTACTGCGGGTGAACGTGTCCCAAGTAGAGGTGGATGAGTGTGTGTACACAGACTGCAGGCCGGGTGGCGGCTGCTCCACACAGCTCAGCGTCAGTGACACACCCACCCTGGTCGATGCCGGGAACATAGCACTGGTGTCTGTGACGATGATGTCCTCTGCCCGGTGTGGCTGCTCTGCCAGGGACCGGGTCCATCAAGCTTGTTCCTCCTACCTCACAAACCCCTGCTTCAATGGAGGCACCTGCATGGATACCCTCAGTGGGTACAGGTGAGCAGAGAGCAGGGACCAAAGCAATACCATCACCTGAGGACTATGTGAACTGGGTTTTGTTCATTAGGGCACATCGCAGCAGAAAACACAAATAAGAGTGTCTTATTGGACACGTGCAGATAGTTCCTCATTTTTTCACTCTATTTCGGACCTTTTTCTTCCACTTTAACTCTACCGAACACGATCGTATCCTGTCTTTATTGTAATTAATTTATTACACAAGATAAAGATCCTTCCATCAGAGACAATTGAGAGATAATTAAGAGAAGGTGATAGAAATAGTCAGGAGGAAATCTAGACACAGATGGTGATGTGGAGAAAATTATACCATAATCAGAAATAACACCAATCTGAATAAATTAGAGAAGAAGAATGACAATACATTCAGGGTAAAAAAATCTATAGTTTGATGATAAATTGCCTCATAATTATATACTAGAGCCTTGAATGCTAAGCATATAAAGCAGCCAGAAATCCATTTAAAAAAAGTACAAGGCCCCAAGTGGGTGTATCACAGAGGAAATAGCATGGAGCTAATTTGATGATGAGAATTGGTAGGATTTAAGAAATGTGGGCCAGTGAGATTACAACAAGCACTACACACCCCTCTCCCAAGTGCTGACACCTTTTCAGAATCCCACTTAATACCATTTACATGAGCATGTAAAGTTAAATAAAGCAAACAGACGTCTGCCTTAAGACCTTAGAACATGACGATCACACTCATGGGGTGTGTCCCAGAGCCCTATGGCACTAGTCAAAAGCATGCTGCAGTCTGCAGTCTTGTGAGAGAGCCCTTGTCAGAATATAGATGCTGCTATATAACCCAATGTGTATTCAGAATGTGTGAGAAAAATCAAATTTTAGGCCAATCCCATGTCGAGAGAGCTTAATAGCCAGTCTGAGACATTGGCCTTATCAGATCGTGTCAGTCAGAGGAAGAAACATGCCCTGTGCTCTGGAGTCTGGATTGGCATTGCTCTCTGGAGTCACATTGGGAAGGTCTGTTATGTGTGTGTGTATATGTATGTGTGTGTGTACGTGTGTACGTGTATGTATGTGTAGGCACAAACATGTGTGCATGCTTTCTCCATGTATGTATGTGTGTGTACATACAGTGCCTTGCGAAAGTATTCGGCCCCCTTGAACTTTGCGACCTTTTGCCACATTTCAGGCTTCAAACATAAAGATATAAAACTGTATTTTTTTGTGAAGAATCAACAACAAGTGGGACACAATCATGAAGTGGAAGGACATTTATTGGATATTTCAAACTTTTTTAACAAATCAAAAACTGAAAAATTGGGCGTGCAAAATTATTCAGCCCCTTTACTTTCAGTGCAGCAAACTCTCTCCAGAAGTTCAGTGAGGATCTCTGAATGATCCAATGTTGACCTAAATGACTAATGATGATAAATACAATCCACCTGTGTGTAATCAAGTCTCCGTATAAATGCACCTGCACTGTGATAGTCTCAGAGGTCCGTTAAAAGCGCAGAGAGCATCATGAAGAACAAGGAACACACCAGGCAGGTCCGAGATACTGTTGTGAAGAAGTTTAAAGCCGGATTTGGATACAAAAAGATTTCCCAAGCTTTAAACATCACAAGGAGCACTGTGTAAGCGATAATATTGAAATGGAAGGAGTATCAGACCACTGCAAATCTACCAAGACCTGGCCGTCCCTCTAAACTTTCAGCTCATACAAGGAGAAGACTGATCAGAGATGCAGCCAAGAGGCCCATGATCACTCTGGATGAACTGCAGAGATCTACAGCTGAGGTGGGAGACTCTGTCCATAGGACAACAATCAGTCGTATATTGTACAAATCTGGCCTTTATGGAAGAGTGGCAAGAAGAAAGCCATTTCTTAAAGATATCCATAAAAAGTGTCGTAACCTCTTGATCTACACATCCCGGATCCGGTATCGTGACTACAGGCTCAGCTCATTACCATAACGCAAAATGCGAAAAAATATTCTTAGAAATATTTAACCTCCACACCTATACAAGTCCAATAGCTCAAATGAAAGATAAACACCTTGTTCATCTACCCAGCAAGTCAGATTTCTAAAATGTTTTACGGCGAAAACACACCACACATTTATATTAGACCACCACCGAAACAAAAGACAAGAGGCGGCCATTTTGTCCCAGAAAATATAAAATTATAAAAGCAGGATTAAAAAATAAATCATTCACTAACCTTTTGAAAATCTTCATCAGATGACAGTAATAGGACATGTTACACAGTACATTTTTTTTTTTTCAATAATATGCTATTTATATCCATAAATCTCTGTTTACAATGACGGCATGTTCACAAAATGCTACTCAAATGTCCGGAAAAATGATGATAGCTCCGACAGATAACGTCAGATAACAAGCAATACACATGACTAAATATACATGTTCTACATATAGTTACAAAGATACACTTCTTCTTAATGCAACCGCTGTGTTACATTTATTTTTAACGTTACAGAATTTGTTCACTAGGCTATAATATGAGGCGGCGCTCAGATATTAGCAGTATGTCTCCTCTACGTTTGGAGAGCACAGAAACCCAAAATTAACCACATAAATATTCCCTTACCTTTGATGTTCTTCGATGAGAAGACGTGGAAGGAGTTATACTTACCCAATACATCGTTTGGTTTCAAGTTGTGTGTCTCTGTATTAGCATATGCCAACAGCTTCAGCTGAAATGCACCCAAAATGACTTCTGGTCCCGCACTCTTGCGCATCAAAACTTCAAAATTACATATTATATGTCGACTAAACTGGTCAAACTAAGTGCAGAATCGAGCTTTAGGATGTTTTAATCATGTAAAACAAAGATCAGCGCGAACAGACAAACCGACGTCAATTGGTGTTTCATGGAAAAAGAGACCGACGCGCGCAATAGAGTGCATGTATTTTCGCGTGACCCGAATGTTTTAGCCCGCCAAAGGACGAGGGCCGCGAGATTCTCACAAAGAACGCATCATTTGAAAGCAGACATCGCGCTGAACACATAGAAACTGTTCCTGGATCCGTAGCTGGTTGGGAAGGGTGGGGGCGATGACGTCAAAGTTGTCCCAACTTTTCTGTTGCCAAGAGGGTGTTTGGAAGAAAGGCTGCCCTGGGAGTTCTGCTTTACATACAGATATAATTTAAACGGTTTTAGAAACTTTAGAGTGTTTTCTATTCAATAATAATTATTATATGCATATATTAGCAATTTTGGGAAAAAATATTTTCAGTTTACTATGGGCACGCACTTCCTCCAAAGGGGGCAGTATTCAGCCCTAGCCTTAACTAGTTTGCCACAAGCCACCTGGGAGACACACCAAACATGTGGAAGAAGGTGCTCTGGTCAGATGAAACCAAAATGTAACTTTTTGGCAACAATGCAAAACGTTATGTTTGGCGTAAAAGCAACAATGCGCATCACCCTGAAAACACCATCCCCACTGTCAAACATGGTGGTGGCAGCATCATCAATAATTTACGGCTAGTAGGTATGCAGATTCACTAGAGGAGGCATACAATAAAGAAGTGGCGGAATAACGTGAAGAAGTGGAGGAATAGCATGAAGAAGTGGAGGAACAGCATGAAGCAGTGGAGGAATAACATGAAGAAGTGGAGGAAAAGCATGAAGAAGTGGAGGAATAACATGAAGAAGTGGAGGAATAACATGAAGAAGTGGCAGAATAACATGAAGAAGTGGCGGAATAACATGAAGAAGTGGAGGAATAGCATGAAGAAATGGAGGAATAGCATGAAGAAATGGAGGAATAGCATGAAGAAGTGGAGGAATAGCATGAAGAAGTGGAGGAATAGCATGAAGAAATGGAGGAATAGCATGAAGAAGTGGAGGAATAGCATGAAGAAGTGGAGGAATAGCATTAAGAAGTGGAGGAATAGCATGAAGAAGTGGAGGAATAGCATGAAGAAGTGGAGGAATAGCATGAAGAAGTGGAGGAATAGCATGAAGAAGTGGAGGAATAGCATGAAGAAGTGGAGGAATAACATGAAGAAGTGGAGGAATAGCATGAAGAAGTGGAGGAATAGCATGAAGAAGTGGAGGAATAGCATGAAGAATTGGAGGAATAGCATGAAGAAGTGGAGGAATAGCATGAAGAAGTGGAGGAATCAGCCATTTCACCCGTGATACAAGTCAGTATTCGACGTCCTTCCAGAGACTGAAAAACAGCTTCTATCTCAAGGCCATCAGACTGTTAAATAGCCATCACTAGCCGGCCTCCACCCAGTACCCTGTCCTGAACCTAGTCACTGTCACTAGCCCGCTACCAGCCCGCTACCACCCCGCTGGCCTGTGTACATAGACTTGGAATCACTGGTAACTTTAATAATGGAACACTGGTCTTTAATAATGTTAATAATGTTTACATATTGTTTTACTAATTTCATACTGTATCCCTTATTCTAGTCAATGCCATCCTATTCAACTATTGCTGTATATATACACTATTCTATCTTATGTATTCTACAGATACACTAAATATTCTATCCACATACTGTCCATAATGTCTATACATCCCATCACACATTGTCCATAATGTCTATACATCCCATCACATACTGTACATAATGTATATACATCCCATCACATACTGTACATAATATCTATACATCCCATCACATACTGTCCATAATGTCTATACATCCCATTACACACTGTCCATAATGTCTATACATCCCATAACACACTGTCCATCATGTCTATACATCCCATAACACACTGTCCATAATGTCTATACATCCCATAACATATATACCAGTCAAAAGTTTGGACATACCTACTCATTCAAGGATTTTTCTTTATGTTTACTATTTTCTACATGTAGAATAATACTGAAAACATCAAAACTATGAAATAACACATATGGAATCATGTAGTAACCAAATAATTGTTAAACAAATCAAAATATATTTTAGATTTTTCAAAGTAGCCCCCCTTTGCCTTGATGACAGCTTTGCACACTCTTGGCATTCTCTCAACCAGCTTCACCTGGAATGCTTTTCCAACGATCTTGAAGGAGTTCTCACATATACTGAGCTATTGTTGGCTGCTTTTCCTTCACTCGGCGGTATCAGAACTCAGGATAAGACCCAGATGCAGGCAGCTAGTCACGGATGTTTATTGGCAAAAAAACAGGTCAAAGGCAGAGGTCTGTAATCCAGGGCAGAGTCAATAAGGTACAGAACAGCAGGCAGGCTCAAGGTCAGGACAGGCAGAGTTCCGGAAACGGGTCAAAGTCAGGCAGGTACAGAACGGCAGGCAGGCTCGGGGTCAGGGCAGGCAGAATGGTCAGAACCGGTGAAACGCGGAAACAGAACTTGAGAAAGTAGGGAGACAGGAAAACACTCTGGTAAGACCTGACAAGACAAGAACTGGCAACAGACAAACACAGGTATAAATACACTGGGGATAATGAAGAAGATTGGCGACACCTGGAGGGGTGTGGAGACAAGTACAAAGACAGGTGAAACAGATCTGGGTGTGACAGGCGGTCCAACTCATCCCAAATCATCTCAATTGGGTTGAGGTCGGGTGATTGTGGAGGCCAGGTCATCTGATGCAGCACTCCATCACTCTCCTTCTTGGTTAAATAGCCTTTACACAGCCTGGATGTGTTGGGTCATTGTCCTGTTGAAAAACAAATTATAGTCCTAATAAGCACAAACCAGATGGGATGGCATATAGCTGCAGAATGCTGTGGTAGCCATGCTGGTTTCATAGTTTTGATGTCTTCACTATTATTCTACAATGTGGTAAATAGTAAAAATAAAGAAAAACACTTGAAAGAGTAGGTGTGTCCAAACCTTTGACTGGTAAATGTTATTCAATCATTGCACCAACGCTGTTCGAGTGCGTCAATGAGTGTTTGTGTAGCCAGGCGCTAAAATAGAACTTGGTTCTATTTGTGACGCTTGAACACTGCAAGTCCCGCCTCTCCCATCTCCTCATTGGTTTTTAGGAGCATATACCCACTTGCCATCTCCCCATTGGTTTTTAGGAGCACATACCCACATTGGTGATTTAAAGAGGAACTTAGGTCCACACTCCAGGCCAGTTGGTAGTGGTAATGCACCTTAAAGTTGGTTGCCAACCACCATATAAAGTCCAAAGTAGAAGAAGAAGCCTGAAGGAGGGGAGATTACTAGAAACTAATTTGGTGCACCCTTTTATCCGTGGATTAATTGTCGGAGTACAGGACCTTACCTTAATTTCAGGTAAAATAAGAACCCAATGTTTAGATCCCAAGACAAATTAGCTAGCGATAGCTAGCTAGCTAGCTAAATTACCATAAATGTTTAATGTTTTTCGACTTGTCCCCAAATTAATATAGTTGGTTCACTTAAGCATTTGGAGCTAAACATTAAACACTTCGAAATTTAAAGCTTGCAACAACTTCGAAATTTGATGTTTGAGAGAAAATGTATGAACGTCTAATTCTAGAGCTAGTTGGGAGGAATACCATGAAGAAGTGGAGGAATAGCATGAAAAAGCGGAGGAATAGCATGAAGAAGTGGAGGAATAGCATGAAGAAGTGGAGGAATAGGAAGAAGTGGAGGAATAGCATGAAGTGGAGGAATAGCATGAAGTGGAGGAATAGCATGAAGAAGTGGAGGAATAACATGAAGTGGAGGAATAGCATGAAGAAGTGGAGGAATAACATGAAGTGGAGGAATAGCATGAAGAAGTGGAGGAATAGCATGAAGAAGTGGAGGAATAGCATGAAGAAGTGGAGGAATAACATGAAGAAGTGGAGGAATAGCATGAAGAAGTGAAGGAATAGCATGAAGAAGTGGAGGAATAACATGAAGAAGTGGAGGAATAGCATGAAGAAGTGGAGGAATAGCATAAAGAAGTGGAGGAATAGCATGAAGAAGTGGAGGAATAGCATGAAGAAGTGGAGGAATAGCATGAAGAAGTGGAGGAATAGCATGAAGAAGTGGAGGAATAACATGAAGTGGAGGAATAGCATGAAGAAGTGGAGGAATAGCATGAAGAAGTGGAGGAATAGCATGAAGAAGTGGAGGAATAACATGAAGAAGTGGAGGAATAACATGAAGAAGTGGAGGAATAACATGAAGAAGTGGAGGAATAGCATGAAGAAGTGGAGGAATAGCATGAAGAAGTGGAGGAATAGCATGAAGAAGTGGAGGAATAGCATGAAGAAGTGGAGGAATAGCATGAAGAAGTGGAGGAATAACATGAAGAAGTGGAGGAATAACATGAAGAAGTGGAGGAATAACATGAAGAAGTGGAGGAATAACATGAAGAAGTGGAGGAATAGCATGAAGAAGCACTCTAGCTGATTTATCGGCAATTACTTCTCCTTTCCCTTCCTTTGCCTTGATTACAGACTCGAGCTCTTCTATGGACCACTGCTAGCTTAACACACACATACACTTCACCATGCCAGGGAATCTGCACAGCAGAGTAATGGGTCGGAAACAAGGAGATATTGAGAATCAGTGATACTGTAGGGTACCTAGATAAGTATTAATCATGTTCGAACAAAACGATCGGATGTGCTGCTGAGCGGTTGTAAGGGATTTTTCAGCAACAAAGCCTGTGTTGAGGCTCACAGGCTGAACAATGTGATAAGGATATCTAATGTATTAAATGCAGTATTTTCATATGTACTTGATGTGTTTCATGCCTAATGCACTAGCAGCTACTGTATGTGGTGTGTTTTATTAGTCCTATTCTCCTGTCTGTTGTCATTTATAAACATAGTCACATCCCACAGCACTTTACACAGAGATATATGACAGTAGAGACAGACCCATCATAATGTTTCAATAGGGAAAAAATCACTGTTAATGTTCTCTGGGCTGCTTTTGTTTCATGCCACCACAGGTGCCAGTGCCCACCGCAGCATGAGGGTCCTGAATGCCAGCAGACAAGGCGACGTTTCCTTGGCAACGGCTATGCCTGGTTTCCTCCCATAAGGCCGTGCTTTGATAGCCATCTTTCCCTGGAGTTCATCACAGAGGCTGAGGATGGCCTGCTACTCTACAGCGGGCCCCTGGCCACCCTGCAGCCTGGAGACCCAGAAGACTACATGGCTATAGGTAGGGTAATGTGTTACCCACCCAGGATTTGAACACGGGTCATGAAGATCACAAAAGCCCTTTGAGCTAAAGCCTAGGCATTAACTGGAAGCTACTGTAACTCTGGATTTTAGGTCTCAGGCAAGGTTACTCATCATCTTGGGATTTGAACTTGGGTCGTCTGCGTGCCTCAATATGACACGTTAGCCCGCTGAGCTAAGCGATGGGCATTAGCTTACTTGTTTTTTCGGGGGGATATAAGCAAGGTTATTCATCAGGCTAGTATGGTTTAACAAACCACCTCTGTTGCACAATGGCAAATGTATACTGTCGCTGCTTCCAAGTCCAACCAAGGTGCATGAATTGAATAACAAACTGGATGTGTGGGAGATATTCAGCATGATTTGCATTTATTGGGTTGCTTAGTCATACAGCCCATACAGAGTCAAGCCACTCAAACTAAAACAATGTAGCCTTGTTTATTGATTGACTTTTTCATCATTGTAGACAAAAATAATGGTCCATACCTTTGGAATGAACTGTATATATACAGTTTCATTGAATGTATGTACATTTGTATGTATTTACTATTTGACACGGAACAACATCCCTCTAAGAGTATCAGAAGAGCATCCTACACCACTGTTGAACTTTGACCCTTTAAGTCTGTAGGTGGAATTGCATGTTGATGATGCTGATATTGATGACCTCTCTTTTCCCTTCAGAGCTGATTGGTGGAACACCCAGTCTGAAGATCAACCACGGGTCTGGGACCCTGGTCCTGCAGTTGCAGGGCAACATGGTTGTGTCTGACAAACGCTGGCACCGACTGGATGTTAGAAGCAACAGTAAAGTAAATGGACTATTAGATGACTGTATTCAACACATTCTTTCATGTTTGTGTGTGTGTTGTGTGTTGTGTGAGTACGCGCAGACACAGAAACACACACACAGACACATGTTCTTAACCTTGCTCCTGTTTTCAGGATGTGCATTTCACCTTGGACCGCTGCTCCAGTGCTATCGTTATGGAAACTGAGGGTGTGGACAGCTGGGCCATGACTGAGGACCGCTCCTCCTGTGAGGTCAGAGGAGTCACGCCTAATAGGGACAGGTAATGTCCTCCACAGAACCCCGCCCCTTGGGATGTCGCACCAATCACACCTGCTAGCCAGCCAAGGCATTGTGGATGGACACAATGATTCCTCTGAAAAGCATAACAAAAACGAATAACCTCTATCCATCCATGATTATCTGTGATCACGGTAGCATCCACATTCATGTAGAAGTGTTCAGAAACATATTATATTCTTATATACAGTAAAAGTGATTTCAAAATGACACATTACAATATTTACAATTCATTTATATTGGGCGCAACATAATCTAAAACAAACCAAAATAAACTGTAAATGCATCCAACAAGTATGTAGTCACCAGCTTGATGGAATCATTCTCTCAACCAGCTTCACCTGAAATGCTTTTCCGACGGCCTTGAATGAGTTTCCCCATGCTGAGCACTTGTTGGCTGCTTTTCTTTCACTCTGCTGTCCAACTCACCCAAACAATCTCAATTGGGTTGAGGATGTGTGATTGTGGAGGCCAGGTCATCTGATGCAGCTCTCCATCACTCTCCTTCTTGGTCAATTAGCCCTTACACAGCCTGGAGGTGTGTTGGGTCATTGTCCTGTTGACCAACAAACTATAGTCCTACTAAGCGCAAACCAGATGGGATGGTGTATCACTGCAGAATGCAGCGGTTTCCATGCTGGTTAAATGTGCCTTGAACTCAAAATAAATCACAGACGGTGTCACCAGCAAAGCACCCCACACCATCACACCTCCTCCTCCATGCTTCACAGTGGGAACCACACATTCAGAGATCATCCATTCATCACAAAGACACAGCGGTTGGAACCAAAAATCTCAAATTTGGACTCATCAGACCAAATGACATTTTTCCACCAGTCTAATGTTCATTGCTCGTGTTTCTTATCCCAAGCAAGTCTCTTCTTATTATTGGTGTCCTTTAGTCGTGGTTTCTTTTCAGCAATTCAACCATAAAGGCCTGATTCACGCAGTCTCCTCTGAACAGTTGATGTTGAGATGTTTCTGTTACTTGAATTCTGTGAAGCATTTATTTGGGCTGCAATCTGAGATGCAGTTAACTCTAATGCACTTATCCTCTGCAGCAGAGGTAACTCTGCGTCTTCCTTTCCTGTGGCGGTCCTCATGAGAGCCAGTTTCATCACGGGGCTTGATGGTTTTTGCGACTGCACTTGAAGAAAGTTTCAAAGTTATTGACATTTTCTGGATTGACCGACCTTCATGTCTTAAAGTAATGATGGACTGTCGTTTCTCTTTGCTTATTTGAGCTGTTCTTGCCATAATATGGACTTGGTGTTTTACCAAATAGGGCTATCTTCTGTATACCGCCCCTACATTGTCACAACACAACTGATTGGCTCAAGCGCATTAAGAAGGAAAGAAATTCCACAAATGAACTTTTAACAAGGCACACCTGTTAATTAAAATGCATTCCAGGTGACTACCTCATGAAGCTGGTTGAGAGAATGCCAAGAGTGTGCAAAGCTGTCAAGGCAAAGGGTGGCTACTTTGAAGAATCTCAAATATAAAATATATTTTGATTTGTTTAACACTTTTTGGGTTATTACATGATTCCATGTGTGTTATTTCATAGTTTTGATGTCTTGATGAGTAGGTGTGTCCAAACCTTTGACTGGTACTGTAAGTTCATTTGCCCGAATACTTATGGCACCTTCAAATATGGGGACAAGAACATAAAGTGCATTCATTTCTAAACGGTAAAACCGATATGTATGAAAATACCCTCAAACAAAAAGTGACATTCTGTACTTTCGCCTCATATGAAACATTTGATCTCAAAATCCAAAATGCTGAGTATAGAGCCCAAAAAAACCATTTGAGCTTCACTGTCCAAATAAATACGCAGGTGAGTGTATATCATATGTATATTGCGAATAAACAAACGTAAACTTGAAGGATAGATAGCTGGATGGACGGATGGAATGGTCAGACATTGACAGTGAAATGTTTTCCTCCACAGGTACCTGAATGTGAGTCAGGTGTTGCAGCTAGGTGGGGTCAACGAGAACATGTCATATGAGTATCCCCAGCTACAGCAAAAGCACTTCAATGGTTGTCTGCGCAACCTGGTTGTGGACAGTAAGGTAAGACACAAAAGTCTACAGCTCTGCCCTAACACCCTAACAAGAAAATAGTCTACCTCTCTAACTCCATCTTGGCTCTAAACATTCCAGTTTTATTTATTTTCTCACACCTTGGTCTGTTTGGTTGACTCGCTGGAAGATGTTTTTAAAAACGGGAGTTCAAGAGGAATGTAAATGTGAGCTCAAGGCTAAACTGGGAGTATCTTCTGAATGCTGATGTCTCTGTCATCACATTCCACTTTAGTCAGACTATATCAGTGCTGTCAGACAGGTTACATGTACTGGTGCAATGTATTCTCCTTCAAGTTCTTTCTCTCATTTATGCCCATGATCTTTGCACCTCTCTACTTTAGGCTTCAGAAAAGGATGTATTGTGCATTACTGAAGATACACCTAAAATATCATGCCATCTCTCTCTCCCTTATTCTTTTCTCTCTCTCGCCCTCAATTTGTATCTTTTTTCTCTTCCTCTCTCTTCCTCTCTCTCCCTCCACATATCTCTCTCGCCTTCCCTCATTGCCCCCCCCCCCTCTCTCTTCCCTCTGCTCCAGCTCTATGACCTTGGCTCTCCCTCGGCATCCTCCAGCACTGCCCCAGGCTGCTCTCTGACTGATGGGAACTGTATGAACATGGGTGTACCAGTCTGTGGCGCCAGGGGGCACTGTAATGGGAAGTGGGACTCCTTCAGCTGCCAGTGTGGGCCCGGGTACACAGGGATCCACTGTGAAGATGGTATGTCTTTAGAGAATTAACAGTCAGATTATAACAGGTGTTGTTTCTGGGTATCATGAGGTGGAGTGGACTGCATTGCATAGCAGAGTCCTAATATGATCTAAACGACATACAGTTGAAGTCGGATGTTTACATACACTTAAGTCTACTGTGTGCATGACACAAGTCATTTTTCTAACAATTGTTTACAGATAGTGAATTATAAGTGAAATAATCTATCACAATTCCAGTGGGTCAGAGGTTTACATACACTAAGTTGACTGTGCCTTTAAACAGCTTTGAAAATTCCAGATGAAAAAAAAATATATATATATATATATATAATTTTTTTTTTTTTTAAATGTACCCCTTTTTCTCCCCAATTTCGTAGTATCCAATTATTAGTAGTTACTATTTTGTCTTATCGCTACAACTCCCGTACGGGCTCGGGAGAGACGAAGGTCGAAAGACATGCGTCCTCCGAAACACAACCCAACCAAGCCGCAATGCTTCTTAACACAGCGCGCATCCAACCCGGAAGCCAGCCTCACCAATGTGTCGGAGGAAACACTGTGCACCTGGCGACCTTGCTTAGCGCGCACTGCGCCCGGCCCACCACAGGAGTCACTGGTGCGTGATGAGACAAGGATATCCCTACCGGCCAAACCCTCCCTAACCCGGACAACGCTAGGACAATTGTGCGTCGCCCCACGGACCTCCCGGTCGCGGCCGGCTGCGACAGAGCCGAACCAAGAGTCTCTGGTGGCACAGCTAGTGCTGCGATGCAGTGCCCTAGACCACTGCGCCACCTTGGAGGCCCTTAATTGACATCATTTGAGTCAATTGGAGGTGTACCTGTGGAAGGCCTATCTTCAAACTCAGTGCCTCTTTGCTTGACATCATGGGAAAATCAAAAAAAATCAGCCAAGCCCTCAGAAAACAAATTGTAGACCTCCACAAGTCTGGTTCAAACTTGGGAGCAATTTCCAAATGCCTGAAGGTACCACGTACAGATGAACGAGTATAAACACCATGGGACCACGCTGCTATCATACCGCTCAGGAAGGAGATGCATTCTTTATCCTAGAGATGAACGTACTTTGGTGCAAATAAATCACAGAACGACAGCAAAGGACATTGTGAAGATGCTGGAGGGAAACGTGTACAAAAGTATCTATATCCGCAGTAAAACGAGTCCTATGTCGACATAAACTGAAAGGCCACTAGGCAAGGAAGAAGCCACTGCTCCAAAACCGCCATAAAAAAGCCAGACTACAGTTTACAACTGCACATGGGGACAAAGATTGTACTTTAGGGAGAAATGTCCTCTGGTCTGATGAAACAAAAGTAGAACTGTTTGGCCATAATGACCATTGTTATCTTTGGAGGAAAAAGGGGGAGGGTTGCAAGCCGAAGAACACCATCCCAACCGTAAAGCACAGGGGTGGCAGCATCATGTTGTGGGGGTGCTTTGCTGCAGGAGGGACTGGTGCACTTCACAAAATAGATGGCATCATGAGGAAAGAAAATGATGTGGATATATTGAAGCAACATCTCAAGACATCAGTTAAAGCTTGGTCGCAAATGGATCTTCCAAATGGACAATGATCCCAAGCATACTTCCAATGTTGAGGCAAAATGGCTTAAGGACAGCAAAGTCAAGGTATTGGAGTGGCCATCACAAAGCCCTGACCTCAATCCTATAGAACATTTGTGGGCAGAACTGAAAAAGCGTGTGCGAGCAATGAGGCCTACAAACCTGACTCAGTTACACCAGCTCTATGAGGAGGAATGGGCCAAAATTCACCAAACTTATTGTGGGAAGCTTGAGGAAGGCTACCCGAAACGTACGACCCAAGTTAAACAATTTAAAGGCAATGCTACCAAATGCTGATTGAGTGTATGTAAACTTCTGTATGTAAACTTCCCACTGGGAATGTGATGAAAGAAATAAAAGCTGAAATAAATCATTCTCTCTACTATTATTCTAACATTTCACATTCTTAAAATAAAGTGGCGATCCTAACTGACCTAAGACAGGGAATTTTGACTAGGATTAAATGTCAGGAATTGTGAATCACTGAGGTTAATGGTATTTGCCTAAGGTGTATGTGTAACTTCCGACTTCAACTGTAGCTCTGAAGGTTTAGAGCTCTTGTTAGCTTCAAGATGTAACTATTTTTATATTATCCTATCTTTTGGAATGTAAAATTGTCTGAAGGCTTTACATGCATGACTCACACGTAAGATGACTGTATCTGGCTCCTTTCACATGTGAATTGTCTCGTATTGTCTCCTGAGTGCATACAATAGTGGGTACACTATAATTAATTAATTGTATGTTGTATTTGAATCCCTCATGGTATCTCTATTCAACTCTTATGTTTTTCTCTCTTCAACTGACAGAAGTTCCAGAGTTTTCCTTCAATGGGAGGAGCCATGTCCAATATCAGGTGGGCTGGTCACTCCCCGCTCGTCACTCCAGCTTTCAGCTCCAGGTGCGAACCCACACCCCCAGCGGTGTCCTCCTCAGCCTCCTCTCGCAGGAGCAGAATGAATACTTACGTCTGGAGGTGAGTCTTGTATTTGTATTTCTTATGGATCCACATTAGCTGCTGCCAAGGGTCCAGCAACATAAGACAGTTTAAAATACTACATGACGTTATATTTCATAACACCTTACCCAACACATTCAGTGTGTTCCCTCAGGCCACCACTCCACCACAACATATTTACAATACAACACCCATATGCACGTGTGTGTAGAGTGCGTGTCTTATCATGTGCCTGTCTGTGTCTCTTCACAGTCCCTGCTGTTCCATCAGGTGAAACTTTATTTGTTTAAAAAAAAATCTGATTCTACTGCTTGCCTGAATTACTTGATGTGGAATAGAGATCCATGTAGTCATTGCTCTATGTAGTACTGTGACACTTCCATAGTCTGTTCTTGACTTGGGGAATGTGAAGAGACCATTGGTGGCATGTTTTGTGGGGTATGCATGGTGTTTTAATTTTTTAAAATTTAACCTTTATTTAACCAGGTAAGCTAGTTGAAAACAAGTTCTCATTTACAACTGCGATCTGGCCAAGATAAAGCAAAGCAGTGTGACACAGACAACAACACAGAGTTACACATGGAGTAAACAATAAACAAGCCAATAACACAGTAGAAAAAATAAAGTCTATATACTGTGTTTGCAAAAGGTATGAGGAGGTAGGCAATAAATAGGCCATAGGAGTGAATAATTACAATTTAGCAGATTAACACTGGAGTGATAAATGAGCATATGATGATGTGCAAGTAGAGATACTGGTGTGCAGAAAAGTAAATAAAATAAAAACAGTATGGGGATGAGGTAGGTAGATTGGGTGGGCAATTTACAGATGGACTATGTATAGCTTCAGCAATCGGTAAGCTACTCAGATAGCTGATGTTTAAAGTTGGTGAGGGAAATAAGTCTCTTCAGCGATTTTTGCAATTCGTTCCAGTCACTGGCAGCAGAGAACTGGAAGGAAAGGCGGCCAAATGAGGTGTTGGCTTTGGTGATGATCAGTGAGATATACCTGCTGGAACGTGTGCTACGGGTGGGTGTTATCATGACCAGTGAACTGAGATAAGGCAGAGCTTTACCTAGCATAGACTTATAGATAACCTGAATATGGCGATGAATATGTAGCGAGGGCCAGCCGACTAGAGCATACAGGTCGCAATGGTGGGTGGTATAAGGTGATTTGGCAACAAAACGGATGGCACTGTGGTAGACTGCATCCAGTTTGCTGAGTAGAGTATTGGAAGCTATTTTATAGATTACATCACCGAAGTCGAGGATCGGTAGGATAGTCAGTTTTACTAGGGTAAGTTTGACGGCGTGAGTGAAGAAGGCTTTGTTGCGAAATAGAAAGCCGATTCTAGAATTGATTTTGCATTGGAGATGTTTAATATGAGTCTGGAAGGAGAGTTTACAGTCTAACCAGACACCTAGGTATTTATAGTTGTCCACATATTCTAGGTCGGAACCGTCCAGGGTGGTGATGCTAGTTGGGTGGGCGGGTGCGGGTAGTGAACAGTTGAAAAGCATGCATTTGGTTTTACGAGCGTTTTAAGAGCAGTTGGAGGCCACGGAAGGAGTGTTGTATGGCATTGAAGCTCGTTTGGAGGTTAGTTAGCACAGTGTCCAAGGAAGGGCCAGAAGTCTACAGAATGGTGTCGTCTGCCTAGAGGTGGATCAGGGAATCGCCCGCAGCAAGAGCGACATCATTGATAAAAACAGAGAAAAGAGTCGGCCCGAGAATTGAACTCTGTGGTACCCCCATAGAGACTGCCAGAGGTCCGGACAACATGCCCTCCGATTTGACACACTGAACTCTGTCTACAAAGTAGTTGGTGAAGCAGTCATTAGAAAAACCAAGGCTATTGAGTCTGCCGATAAGAATATGGTTGACAGTGTCGAAAGCCTTGGCCAGGTCAATGGTCGATGAAGACGGCTGCACAGTACTGTCTTTTATCGATGGCGGTTATATCGTTTAGTACCTTGAGCGTGGCTGAGGTGAACCCGTGACCGGCTCGGAAACCGGATTGCACAGCGGAGAAGGTACGGTGGGATTTAAAATGGTCAGTGATCTGTTTATTAACCTCTTTGTGATAGGGGCAGCATTTTCACTTTTGGATAAATAGTGTGCCCAATTTCAACTTCCTGCTACTCATGCCAAGAATATAAGATATGCATATTATTAGAGAAAACACTCTGAAGTTTCTAAAACTGTTTGAATCATGTCTGTGAGTATAACAGGACTTTTTTTGCAGGCAAAACCATGAGGACTAACCATTCAGAATTATTTTTATTTTGAGGTCACGGTCTATTCAAAGAGTTTCATTGGGAAATGAGATTTCTAAGGCACTTGTTTGCAGTTCCTACCGCTTCCACTGGATGTCACAAGTCTTTGGAAATTGGTTAGGGTTATTCCTTTGTGTAATGAAGAAGTACGGCCATCTTGGATCAGGGTAACGTTATGTGTACTGTTTGAGAGTTGCGCAAGACTAGAAAAGTAGCGTTAGTTTGTGATCCTCCTGTATTGAAAACAGATAGACCCGTCTTCAATTTGATCGATTATTAACGTTTAAAAATACCTAAAGTTGTATTACAAAAGTAGTTTGAAATGTTTTGGCAAAGTTTACAGGTAACTTTTGAGATATTTCGTAGTGACGTTGCGCAAATTGGAAGCTGTTTTTTTTCTGGATCAAACGTGCCAAATAAATGGACATTTTGGATATATATGAACGGAATTAATCGAACAAAAGGACTATTTGTGATGTTTATGGGACATATTGGAGAGCCATCAAAAGAAGCTTGTCAAAGTTAAAGCATGATTTATATTTTATTTCTACGTTTTGTGTGGTTTACTGTTGTGCTATCATCAGATAATAGCTTCTTATGCTTTCGCCGAGAAGCCTTTTTTGAAATCTGACATGTTGGCTGGATTCACAACGAGTGTAGCTTTAATTTGGTATCTTACATGTGCGATTTAATGAAAGTTTGAATTTTATAGTATTCTATTTTTATTTGGCGCTCTGCATTTTCCCTGGCAATTGGCCAGGTGGGACAGCTCCCCCCCTACTTTGTGCAATTTCCGCCTGAAGACATACCCAAATCTAACAGCCTGTAGCTCAGGCACAGAACCAAGGATATGCATATTCTTGGTACCATTTGAAAGAAAACACGCTGAAGTTTGTGTAAATGTGAATTGAATGTAGGAGAATAACACACAATAGATCTGGTTTAGATAAAACAATGAAAAAAAACATACATTCTTTATTTTTATTTTTGTATCTTTAAAATGAACAAGATAAAACAAGCATTCAGATAGGATGAAGGGGACAATTTCAGTGAAAAATATAAGCGGGCAACAGTACTTGTGCAAAGTTTCAGAATGATAACTTCCAAAATGAGTGTGCTACATGACATTTATCATGAAGTCACCCAGGTGTCCCACACAAGTCGCCCAAATGTACCCAAGTGGCCAAATTGGTGAAGGTATACATTTTGAAACAAATAACTATATACAAAATACCAAAATGGTATTCTAACACACCCCGCCCCAAAAAATATTTGAGAAAAATAAATGAAAAAATAAATAAATGGGGAAAAAAATAATTATTGATTAAAAAATATGAAGAAAAAAAAAAGATATATATACATTTACAAAATAACATGGGTAACTATTTACACACTTGCAATATTTGGAAGACCCTCAGTCCTCTATCAAATCAAATCTATTTATATAGCCCCAGCCTAAAACCCCAAACAGCAAGCAATGCAGGTGTAGAAGCACGGTGGTTAGGAGAAAGTCCCTAGAGAGGCAAAAACCTAGGAAGAAACCTAGAGCGGAACCAGGTTATGAGGGGTGGCCAGTCCTCTTCTGGCTGTGGAGATCACAGTGGTTGTAGAGGGTGCAACAGGACAGCACCTTGAGTAAAAATGAACAGTTTAGGGTTCCATAGCCGCAGGCAGAACAGTTGAAACTGGAACAGAGGCAAGGCCAGGTGGACTGGGGACAGCAAGGAGTCATCATGCCAGGTAGTCCTGACGCATGGTCCTAGGGCTCAGGTCCTCCGAGAGAGAGAAAGAGAATTAGAGAGAGAGCATACTTAAATTCACACAGGACACCGGATAAGACTCGGAGTCAGTGTCACAGTGTCACTGTGAAAGAAAATGTTCAGTTAAAATAGTTTCACATATGAGCCCTGTATCAACAGGTATAATAAACAGATATATAGAGAGTTGAAGGTTGAATATATTATTATTACCTGCTAGATCTACTGTCTCTTTTATATTATGACATTTCAGCTAGATCTACTGTCTCTTTTATATTATGACATTTCAGCTAGATCTACTGTCTCTATTATATTATGACAGACCAGCTAGATCTACTGTCTTTATTATATTACAACAGACCAGCTGTATCTACTGTCTCCATTTCACTTTGGCCATTGATGTGGTCCTGCCCTCTCCTCAACAGCCTCAAATAGGCTATTTCATGTGGGTTGGGGTGGGGCGGCAGACACACGCATCTCACATTTCATGGCATTAAATGTTTATATATTGCTTCTAAAATAAATAAAAAATCACAAATAATATTTTATATTATTAATTTCAAACAAGGGCATTAGCATGATAAAAACTTACCAGTCCAAAACGATGTCCTCTCCCATTCAAAAAATATTCCTCCACAATCGCTAAATGAAGTGTCCTACAACAATCTCTGTCTCACCTTCCCAATCAATTTATTCTAAAGTTGTGTGTACATCTGTATATCTAGACTTGACTTAGTCGTCATAATGATTGCTATATAAACAGCTGAATCTGCGCGTTCACCAAACAATGCAATGCGTAATTTGTGTGTTCTCCTTCCTGTATGAAAAATCAATAGCGCATGACTCTCTTTACGCTAGAGCTTACTACATGGGTTGGTCTTGCAACACATAAACATGGCGTATTACCGTTTAGCTCAGCTCATTGGCTATCTACCCAGCTAGATTTCAAGACGATCAGTGGTCATTGGATTAAAAGACAGTCAATCAACGAAACAGCGGGCAAATCATTGGTGCACAATGATGTCATTACTTCAAATCGGTTTCTTTCAGGCAATACGTCCCACGAAATGGCCCATCAGGTTTGATTGTGTTACAAACAAACCAGTTGATTGCAGTGAAACCAAACATGACTGGAAAAGTCATGTTCTGTGTGGGTGATTTACCTGGAATGTGTCGTTGTCAAATGGAATGAGACGGAATTCACTACACAAGCGGTTCACAAAATGTTTCGTGTTAGGCTATAAAAACAACAAAAGATCATTCATTGTGTAACAATGAGCATTGGAATTGCAAACAGGTGAAGATCATCAAAGGTAAACTATTTATTTTATTGCAGTTTGTGATTTTGTTGCGCCTGTGCTGGTTGAAATAGTTGTTTTTTATGGGGCTCTATGCTCAGATAACTGCATCGTATTCTTTCGCAGTAAATCCTTTTTTGAATCTGACAACGCAGTTGGATTAGCAAGATTCTAGGCTTTCGAGACATGTGAGAAACTTGTATTTTCATGAATGTTTAATATGACTATTTATGTAGCGATCATATGATCGTATGTTGTGGAATTTCAGCCCGCTAGCGGGTTCCGTGCGCAGAGAGGTTAAGAAATGCTTATTGAAATTTCCGATTATCATGGATTTATCGGTGGTGACCGTGTTACCTAGCCTCAGTGCAGTGGACAGCTGGGAGGAGGTGCTCTTGTTCTCTGTTACGTTCCCCAGTTTCTGTGTTGTAGTTTGTATTTTAGTGTGTGTTTCAGGAGATGGCTTCCTGAATTCTCCCCAAGCAGCTGATTGGTCAGCCCCATTGATGATTGGAGCTGACCCCGCCCCCTCGTCAAGATACAGCTGTATCCGATTAGACTCCTTCTGAAGCTATATAAAAGCCAGTGATCTGTCCAGGAAAAAGATCATTGCTGGGAGGTCATTGCTGAAAGATGATTGCTGAGAGAGGAGGTTTATGGCTGAGGGTTATATCATGTTGGCTGTTGCTAACAGAGTTATTATGTGCTATGTTATTTGTTGTTGGGATCAGCTTTGGTATATGCTGTGTTTCCTGCTTGTCAGAGTTTCTTTAATGTCCTGAGTTAGTTTTTTCTCAGTTTTTGTTGTGAAGTTTGTATTGTGTTTCATTTGTTCCCAGGGGGAAGGGGAAGCTGTGCTTAGGCAAGAGGCCCGCGGGCATACATATACCCTTGGATATTCACTGTCTAGGCACACTAGGTAAGACCTGGGCGGACCACCCACTGTATTTTGGTTAGGCCACCAGGTGGTGCTAAATTAGGTAAGTAGTGGGTAGGAAGGTAAGGTAGTAGAGGGGGCTTTGAGATGTACTTTCTTTGCTTTGGTTCCATCCATCCCCGTTTCCCCATATTACCGTGTGACGGAATAAATTCAGAGTAAACGGTAAATTCTCTGCCTTTTGTCATCCTTACTCGCACCTACAGTCCATACCTCTTTCACTTCACGGAGAGTTGAGTTGTAGCAGGGTGTTACATTCCCTCTTCATAGAGGTGTGCGTAACATTCTCCATGGACTTTACAGTGTCCCAAAACTTTTTGGAGTTAGAGCTACAGGATGACAATTTCTGCTTGAAAAAGCTAGCCTTTGCTTTCCTGACTGACTGTATGTATTGGTTCCTGACTTCCCTGAACAGTTGCATATTGCGGGGACTATTCGATGCTATTGCAGTCCGCCACAGGATGTTTTTGTGCTGGTCAAGGCAGTCAGGTCTGGAGTGGATTTATCGGTGGTGACCGTGTTACCTAGCTTCAGTGCAGTGGGCAGCTGGGAGGAGGTGCTCTTGTTCTGTTACGTTCCCCAGTTTCTGTGTTGTAGTTTGTATTTTAGTGTTCTTCTGCATTTTTTTGCATTTTTTTGGAACGAGGCATGCTTATGCAAGATGGTGAGGAAATTACTTTTAAAGAATGACCAGGCATCCTCGACTGACGGGATGAGGTCAATATCCTTCCAGGATACCCGGGCCATGTCGATTAGAAAGGCCTGCTCGCAGAAGTGTTTTAGGGAGCGTTTGACAGTGATGAGGGGTGGTCGTTTCACCACAGACCCATAGCGGATACAGGCAATGAGTCAGTTATCGCTGAAATCTGTATTTGGAGGGCAAGTTGGTCAGGATAATGTCTATGAGGGTGCCCATTTTTACGGATTTAGGGTTGTACCTGGTGGGTTCCTTGATGATTTGTGTGAGATTGAGGGCATCTAGCTTAGATTGTAGGACTGCCGGGGTGTTAAGCATATCCCAGTTTAGGTCACCTAACAGAACGAACTCTGAGGCTAGATGGGGGGCAATCAATTCACAAATGGTATCTAGGGCACAGCTGGGAGCAGAGGGGGGTCAATAGCAGGTGGCAACAGTGAGAGACTTATTTCTGGAGAGATTAATTTTCAAGATTAGAAGGTCGAACTGTTTGGGTATAGACCTGGAAAGTATGACAGCACTTTGCAGGCTATCTCTGCAATAGATTGCAACTCCTCCCCCTTTGGCAGTTCTATCTTGACGGAAAATATTGTAGTTGGGTATGGAAATCTCAGAATATTTTGTGGCCTTCCTAAGCCAGGATTCAGACACGGCAAGGACATCAGGGTTGGCGGAATGTGCTAAAACAGTGAGTAAAACAAACTTAGGGAGGAGGCTTCTGATGTTGACATGAATGAAAACAAGGCTTTTTTGATCACAGAAGTCAACAAATGAGGGTGCCTGGGGACACGCAGGGCCTGGGTTTACTTTCACATCACCCGAGGAACAGAGGAGGAGTAGGATGAGGGTACGGCTGAAGGCTATCAAAACTGGTCGCCTACAGCGTTGGGGACAAAGAATGAAAGGAGCAGATTTCTGGGTGTGGTAGAATAGATTCAGGGCATAATGTGCAGACAGGGGTATGGTGGGGTGCGGGTACAGCAGAGGTAAGCCCAGGCACTGAGTGATGATGAAAGGTTGTATCTCTGGACATGCTGGTTATAATGGGTGAGGTCACCGCATGTGTGGGAGGAGGGACAAAGGAGGTATCAGAGGTATGATGAGTGGAACTAGGGGCTCCATTGTAAACTAAAGCAATGATAACTAACCTAAACAACAATATACAAGGCATATTGACATTTGAGAGAGACATACAGCTAGGCCTAAAGTAGTCGCAGGTGTTGATTGGGAGAGCTAGCTAGACAACGGGTGAGACAACAGCTGATCAGCTAAAACAACAACAACAGGTAAAATGGCGATGACTGGGCAGAGAGGGTTGGTTAACTACACACAGAGCCTGAGTTCGTGGCTGGGGCCGACAGATAAACAAAAAATAAACAGAATGGAGCAATAGATGGAACAGGGAAGCCGCGGAAGTACTCGCTACTACGCTAGCACGCGGGCAACACCGAGTTTAAAGCTAGTAGCCCGGGGCTAGTAGAAGCGTCTGCTCCGACGTCCGACAGGAGGCCGGTAGAAGGCACAGCGGATGGAGTATTCGTCGGCAGACCAGTCGTGGTGGTGCGGCGGGGCGCCGTGTCGACAAAGGTTCCAAGCCAGATGGCGAAAGAGGTATTGTAGTTGTAGTAATTTAGTTTGCTAGCCGGGAGATAAGCCTGGCTCACGGCTAAACTGGTGCTAGCTTCGGGGCAGGGGCGTTAGCCACTAAAGCCACTCGGAAGCAGCGGTGATCCGGTGCCAAGGTCCAGAGCTTACGGCAAGGATCTGGTGGAGTATATAAGAACATGGGGACGAGGTAGTTGGGTGGGCTATTTACAGATGAGCTACGTACAGGTGCAATGATCTGTAAGCTGCTCTGACTGCTGATGCTTTAAGGGAGATATGAGTCTCCAGCTTCAGTGATTTTTGTAATGTGTTCCAGTCATTGACAGCAGAGAACTGAAAGGAAAGGCAGCCAAAGGAGGAATTGGCTTTGGGGGTGACCAGTGAGATATACCTGCTGGAGTGCGTGCTACGGGTGCTGCAATGGTGACCAGTGAGCTAAGATAAGGTTTACCTAGCAGAGACTTATAGATGACCTGGAGGCAGTGGGTTTGGCGTCGGGTATGAAGCGAGGGCCAGCCAACGAGAGTATACAGTTCGCAGTGGTGGGTAGTATATGGGGCGTTGGTGACAAAACGGATGGCACTGTGATAGACTCCATCCAATTTAACCGTAGGCTTTCAACCGTAGGCTTGACTTCTTAACAGTGGAGTGAGTAATAGCAGGCTTGGAAGACAGGGTGGGTACTATATGTATGTTCGGAGTATACTTATATTGCCTTAGGGTTGTTTTGAGATGTGCCTATGGAACATTACAGAACAGTTTTCAGGGTTATTTCAGTGTCTAGTGTCTACTGTCTCGTGATAAGCACATCTCTCCTTCAGTATTAGGGTATAGGAAAGTGGGTAGCTGTTATTAGTTGGACGTAAGAGCTGTCTTCAGTGGAAAGAGCCAATTCTGTCTTTTCTCCTTCAAGCTATTATTGAGAGCTTTTTCAGTGGATTGCTCGAATTTTCAGTGGATTGCTCGAATTGTGTACTGTTTGAACTTGAAAACATGAAGTGGCATTTTCAATTAGTGTCTGCTACTTCCTAAAGCTCTTCTCTGTCTGGCTTTGCCAGGAAAATAGAACATTTTCTGAGTGTGAATGCCATTTCTGTGGAGATAGGATGTTGGGGTTCAATGGTTGTAGGAGCTTTTGGCCTCTGAGTGACAGTGTGTCCACAACACCTGGCAGGAGACTGCTCGGCTAGCGTCTGTCACGCAAGAACACCTACCCAAACAGGTCAGCTGTTTCCACTGCTCTATCCTACTATTGCTTCCTCGTGACAAACATATCTCTCCAACAGCTTGTTGGTGTCAGAGAGAGCACCAACATGCAGTCTCACTGCTGTAGCACTGCTATTGCTCCTCTTGGAATATCTGAGTCAGTGTAGCAGCAACCCCCCTCTACCCTTCTCTGCCTACCAGCCCCATATATCAAAAACTTGGGACTATAAGGTTCTGTCTGCAAAATAATGATTCTGAGATAATTGGCTTTAAAGTTCCAAACCCTAATTGGTTTGAATGGAGTCAGCAATTTTTGTCTTGTATTCTTTTGAACTTAACAACATGAATTTGGGTATTTAGAGTACTATATAGGTAGAGATCATTGAACAGAAGAAGGCTATATCAATAATAACATTTTGACAAAAATGTATTTATCTTTGAGTCGGCGTTGAGTCGGCGAACTGTTTAAAAATGCTAGTTTTCTGGCAAAAGCAGCATACTCTGTCTGAAGCATTTGTTTAGGAAAGCATCAGAGCTCTCTGATAGACACTTGAGTGTGGATCCTGACAACAAGACCAATTTACATGGCTGTCTCTCAGAATCTCAGCCTGCTTGCTCTGATGGGTAAGAAGGGGTGGAAATGGAGGATGATGCTCATGCTGAATGAATAACTAGACATTAACAAGGTTACCGGGGACTGTCGAGTTTTAGGTCTCTGAAACATTTTCTACTTCCTGTTGATGTGTCTTTATCTTTACATAATGGCATCCTTCAACGTGTTTTTAAAACCCACAGGGTTGCTTTATTTTGTTGAGTGTTAGTGTAAAGGTGTAAATCAATGCTTATAACCCTCATCGCTTATTAAGAGGCTTTTTATTTATTTTCCTAGCCGGTGTTTTATAAGTCAAATAGAAAGGTTTACTCTATAAAATATTGTCAGGTTTTCCTTTGCAGTGAAATGTTTGCATGGTCGGATTCTGTTCAAAGTTGGATCCATTGAGTTCATTGTCTTTTGTTTGCTTAGGCTGCCCGGGGGGGTCCATAGGGGTCCGGGGGGGGAATAGAATGTTGGCATTATGATCTGATGACAATGCTGAGGGAGCAATAGTTAAAACAAGCTGTGCTATATTGCTGCATAATTCAATACTGTGTTTTAATATATCTCTGCTCCACAGTTTCCAATTAGGGGGTGGACATGTACAAACTGCAGTTGTAGCAGCCAGCAGCCCCCCTCAGCCCTATTTCCAGCGCAGTGTGTTTGCTCAGCCTTAGCTGCTGTGGATAATTGTTGTCTGTGATATTCTCCCTCTGGACTAAATTAATTGATGTCCGTGGCAGTTTTGTAAAGCATGATCAAATACAATGGGTTTAATTGAATTGAAAATAGAAAATTGCCTTCTTAATTGTACATTGCCATTTTTGAACTGCAAGTTTTAAAGGCGAACTCTGTGATTTTTATAGCCATTTTGGATTATTTAATTTGATTGATATATTCTGCATATTTCAGATGTTTCAGGGGCTACTGGCTGTCTTTTACAACCTGGGTGACAGACCCTACAACCTCACGCTGCCCTTCCATCGCCTTGACAATGGAGAATGGCATGAGGTGGAGCTTGATCGTCATGGCAAAGAGTTCACCCTTCAATTGGACGGTGGCGGTGGAAGGCGGGAGGTTACGGCCGCTCCTGGGCGGAGTCAGGAGATAGTCATCGACCAATCAGTGGTGATGCTGGGAAACTCCTTCCCCTCAGGACACAACCGCAGCTTCCTAGGTATGGTACTGGTACTGCCATCTGGTACTGACCATTAGTACTGTCCCCTGGTACTGCCCCCTGGTACAGCCCTCTAATACTGTACTATCCACCTAACTTCCAATAGCGTAACACACACCCATCCAACCCCCACAAGGCTGGGGGCCCACAAACTTTGGGGGCTCAGGGGCCCTCCTTTTATTTCATGTCATAATAAATGTTCAAAAATTACACAAATTAGCTTTAAAACTGCTAAATTCTCTCTCAGCCTCATGGACAAAATGTGTAGAATAAAAGGAAATTAGCTCAGATTCTTGAAAGTCGGGACAATCCTTGTCCAGAAGGGAAACTTTATTTGTATAGTTGTATTGTGTAGCATTATTTGAGCTTAACATGTACATTTAGTGGAATATTATACATGTATTATACATTTTTATATCGGCCCTTTCCACGCATAGAGCAAAGGATCACATTTTCAAACTCTTCAATTTTTTTTATATTAACTGAAAAATAAATCTTATGTAATTTCTTGCAATGGCCCTCTGTTGCTTTAAAGAATATTTCTGTCAAAACTGTGATTCCTAAAAGATGTGTCCGAGATTTGCCAAGAGTGTGCAAGCTGTCATCAAGGCAAAGGGTGGCTACTTTGAAGAATCTGAAATGTAAAATATATTTAGATTTGTTCAACACTTTTTTTGGTTACTACATGATTCCATATGTGTTATTTCATAGTTCTGATGTCCTCACTGTTATTCTACAATGTAGAAAATAGTAAAAAGAAAAACCTTGGAATGAGTTGGTGTCTAAACTTTTGACAGGTACTGTATATATTACACATTTTATTAAAATTAAGTTAAATATTTGAAAAGTTGAGATTGTCCCATCGTTCAAGAATCCCTGACCTCTAAAACAGCATGAGATTAGCTATAATACTGCACATTTTTGTCCCTGCTCCATGAAAGAAACCCCCACCCCCTCTGTATAAATGTGTTTCGCCTCTCCCTCCCAGAGGCTGGCCAGCCAAACTAACGGAGTAAATATCCTTCAAAACAGAGGGCTCGCACTGACAGCTAAGCCCTGGGCTGTGTGTGTGTGTGTGTGGTGGGGGGGGGTGTTCTTCTATTCCTGTGTGTTCATGTGTCTCTGTCCCTTCATGAAACTTACTTAAATGCTTTTTGCCTTAGGCCTGGTGTGTATGAATGTCACTTATATTGCTGTCTAATCTCTCTTTCCCTCTCTGTGTTTTTCCTCCAGGATGTCTGCGAGACCTAAGGCTGAATGGGCGGCCCATGCCCATTGCCAAGCAGCCCTCTGTGGGGTCTGAGGGGCTCCAGGTGGTCACTTCTCAAGGGGTCTCCCCAGGCTGCCCCTCCGATGCCTGCAGGAAACACCAGTGCTCTCCCCCCTTCATCTGCATGGACCTCTGGAGGAAACACGAGTGCAGGTACATAAATGGCAGCAGGAAATCATGTAAGGAAAAACTCTGGGCTATAACTGAGGGCCAGCAATTTTCCAGGTGAGGTCACATGCTCAGGAAGAACTCTGGGGCCTGGTCATTGGTTATAGACCACAACTCCTTGAAGTATGCCACACTGGCCATTCACTGTCCCAGTATAACAAAGAGACACTAACTTCTCTTCAAGCAGAAAACATCCCCCCAGACAAAGACACGTCAGTTGTACCTGGACTAGGTATGTAGCAGCTTAACAACTGGACAAGGCTTAGTAGTCTATAGCATGGCCTGTTTTGACCTGTCCTGAACATTACAACCTTGGCCAGGTCAGACAGGGACAACCTTCTTTTGTCTTTCTCTCTTCTCTTTCTCTCTGTCTCTCTAGCTCTTTTGAGAATCCTAGCCGTGTGTCAACCTGAGTTGAATAAAGCCCTGTTCTAATCATAGTGACAGGGAGTGTTTCGGCAGCAGTGTCTTTAAACACCCCAGGACTCCAGTGTTTCCTGTCGTACTGACTGGGATCAGAGCGTGTAAAACTACTCCAAAAGCCTTTCATCACTATGGGATGTCCACACAGGGTACTAAGCTTGGAGAGACTATCTTCAGGAGCGGCGGAAATATACTGACAGAAATGAGGACATGGAACAACAAGGCTACTGTTACTGAGAGTGCTTTGCTTAATGACCTAAGTGTATGGAAACTTCCGACTTCAACTGTATTTCTGAAACGACAACATTGTATCAGATATAGCTATCAGAAACAATACACTCTTAGAAAAAAGGGTAATTTAGCTGTCCCCACATTTTTTGGTTCCATGTAGAACCCTCTGTGGAAAGGATTCTACATAGAACCCAAAATGGTTCTAACTGGAACCAAAAAGTGTTCTTCAAATGTTTATCCTATGGGGACAGCTGAAGAATCCTTTTAGGTTCTACATAGCACATAGCACTTTTTTTTCTAAGGGTGTACCTATAGATTTTCACAGTGCCAGGTTGGCTATTCCCTTATTATTATTATTTTTTTCAATCCAATGATAGCCTATTCAGTCACCACAACCTCTTCATCATTTGCATCTCCACAGGTGCCCCCCTGGTCACATGATGAAGAAGAATGCCTCGGGCAAGGTCTGCGTCTACACGCTGTGCGCCAGCAGGCCCTGTCGCCATGGCACCTGTGTGGCCCACTCTCCCTCCAAGTACTCGTGTCACTGCTCGGAGGGCTATCGCGGGCTCCACTGTGAGGTCTCTCTGGCACTGTACCACAACGACGACAGCAACACGCTGAGCCTCAGCTCTGCGTTTGCCATCAGTATCTGTGTCCTGGCCTTCCTAGGTAGCTATATGGACTATGTCATCTACTACCTGTGGTGACCATACCATCTTTCATCCTCACTCTCTCGTCTGGTTTCATCTAGTTCAATCTGATTTAATCTGGTTTTGGTTGTTCCCAAGGTTGGAATTCAATGGAATACACCATATTAACGTTTATGCAGTGTCTATATTTATAAACTGGGTACACAGATTTCTAGATCTGAGAACTGAATGCTTCAACCTGTGAGACATGTCTACCTGGTAATAGATTCTTGCAGTACCCAAATCATCTGTGATTGATTTTTGCCTTGGGAAAACGAGATACTGCACTGGAATGTGGGTTCGATGGTATTGAGCCCCAAGTGTTTTGTTAGTTTGGGCCTCAGGGTCTGTGAGTGGGCTCAGTCAGTGTGGCTGCAAAGGTCCTGGCTAGAAACATTGATTTTTGTCGACTGTGAGCCACAAGAAAAAACTCTGAAAGCTTTCACTGGGTCACAGGTCAAAAGGTTTGGGGGGCCCTTCAGTCATCCCCTCCTCACATCTATTTTGTCCTGATGTTTGTGATGTAAGTTCAGACTTTTATTTGTCATCCTCCTTTGTCTTACCTTTTTATCTGTCCGACTTGTTTTATCTCGTCTGTTTGTCATTCCAGTTCTGTTATGTCTGTTTTTATCTCTCCCTCCGTATTTCTTTGTCAATGACTTTGTTCTCCATTCTTCCTTTAACCTAAATGTGTCCATGTCTGGCTCATTCCACCAATTCAGTGCCTTTTGAGAAGGGTAACTTGGTCAAACAAAAACTCTGATTTCACCCAATTTCAACATTCTGCTACAAAGAGCAGTTCTTTCTTCATAAAAAAAAACATGTTTTCCCAATCTCAAGAGCACCAAATAAAGAAACAGTGTTGACGATTGCTTTGTAAATCAACCATAAATCCCCTTGTGACAGGCGGAATGGAAACTTGTGTGCAACGGAGTGGCAATTGAATACAAACGTCACAAAAAATACATTGTTATTAAAACATTTCTAGTCTGTATACATGGGTAACAGGGTTGAGGTGTTATGCCTGACCAGCTCAGTTTTCCACCAAAAATGTGTAGAACCAGTTCACCCGCTTTTATACTATGGTTTGATTATTAGATGTTCAATGTTTCTTTTGAAATAAATATTTAAAAAGGAATAGTTTTACTATATATATAAAAAAAAAAATCAGTTCGCATAACATGGCCGACCCAAAAACGAGGGAGAGATGAATCACTAATCACATGAAATAAATAATAATCTTGGTAAATTACTTTGTCACAGCAACAAAATAACTAGGGCTTTACAATGATGGTGAAACAGGGTTGATGAAGGGAATTTTAGCAAGCCTTTACTCATATTAAAAAATCTGATTGATTAAATTATTTATGTTGTCTCCATTAAAGGGCATTTCATTTAATATAACAGGCTTTAAAATTCAATATTTGTGCACAATTTCTGTTTAATATATAAAAGGGATGCAAAAGACACTCATTTCATGGAACTACCCGTTTGTTTCTGACACGTAGTAAGCTGTGTTTTGTGTCCAGTACAGAGGGCTATCTCTCCATGGAGCTACTACTATACAGTTTATGAGGCTCTCTGTCACCAACAGGGTTATAAAATGGTCTGACAATTCAATACACTGTCTCTACTAGCGCTATAACTGACTCAACAACCCAACACCTTCCTGGGGCATTTGGCTGGTGAATTGCAACATCAGTTATTTTGACACACTGGCTCCCTGAGAGAAACCGATAAAACGATACTTCAGTGTTTGATATAATGAATACAAAGATAACAAACTGAGGCCTTGGCATCATTTATGAACATTCATGTGTTGAATGTGTAAATGAAACTGCCTGGTGCTGTCATGTAAGGTACCTAGTTGCTACAGTTACTTTAGTTCCTGGCATTTATAAGCTGCACTCAAACCTTTGATCTCCAGATGAATTAGTCTATTTCTTCAATATATATCAAATGAGAGGTCGCCAAGAGTTCATATGAACTTTTCTCCAACCGTCTCTGTAACAGGAAATACAGTACAGTAGCTAGCAACACTTGTCTGTCTCTTACAAGACTCAGGCTACAGTTCTTAGACTGGGGTCGTCTTTAACAGGATAACACGGTTGAAGGTCCTTTCATGAACTGTTAAAGTTGGTTGTCATGGCGACCACCTCATCCTCCTCCCTTTACATTATAACTGAGAGAAGACAAGGCTTGGTGGAGTTGACAGAGTTGTGTCTGTGTGCATGCATACGCGTGTGTTTGTGTGCGCATGTGTTCGTGTGCCTGCAAGTGACAAACACGCCTCATAGGCCCAGACAGACTGCGACACCGGGAGAAGCCGCACAGACATTACACACAACACACACTAAGGCGGGGTGAAGTCACGCTGCTAAATTAAACTGGAACTCTCTGTCTATGCTCCTCTGCCTCAAACTCCATTAAAAGTGATCATCCATAATTCAGATTGACATAACCCATCAGACTGGCTGATTGCCGAGTTCAACTTTTGCTACAGACAGAACCAGAGACGAGCACATTTGGGCAATATAAGTATGCTTCATTAAGCCTGTTAAATGGGTTTGAAATTCAAAATGTAAAAGCTTTATTGTCCATCACATTTACATTTTTACTGTTGTGTTGTTGGATTTGATATTCAACGAAGAAGAACATATTGAATTGCCTTTTTCCATATAGAATGGGAATGGATGTAAATAGTGTAAATAATGTATTTTTGGATTAGAACATACTTTCCCTAATAAAGCCTTCTCACACCATTTCTATTCTCTCATCTGTCTCCAATTTATGTCCTTCTTTTCTCCTTGCAATGTATATTTTCTCTCCATTTTCTATGTTGTATATCATTGAGTTTCTGACACATGCATTAACATGCATAAATGTTTCATGTGTACATCATTCTGATTTATCCATGTCATAACCTTCATGTTACTATAAACATTCAACCCAACATCCCAAGACCACCATGGCTGGTGGATAACCTCAAAGCAGCAGCATGTGGATTGATGGATAGGAGCTGTGTAAGGTCTCCAGCCTGAGTTATATTGATATATTTGAAGATATCACAACACGACCACTGCACATCTCTGTGTGTTTTCATCGGAGTCTGTATGTGTGCGTATGCACGTGTGTGTGCATCCATTTCTCTGTGTGTGTAGTAAAGCCCCACTGATGGGTGTGTTGACTGATTGGCACATAGAAGTGTGGAGCTGGTAATACTGTGGTTGAGGGGAGGTCTGAGTACCGCTGGTAATACTGTGGTTGAGGGGAGGTCTGAGTACCGCTGGTAATACTGTGGTTGAGGGGAGGTCTGAGTACTGCTGGTAATACTGTGGTCTGAGGGGGAGGTCTGAATACTGTGGTTGAGGGGGAGGTCTGAGTACTGCTGGTAATACTGTGGTTGAGGGGAGGTCTGAGTACCGCTGGTAATACTGTGGTCTGAGGGGGAGGTCTGAATACTGTGGTTGAGGGGGAGGTCTGAGTACTGCTGGTAATACTGTGGTTGAGGGGAGGTCTGAGTACTGCTGGTAATACTGTGGTTGAGGGGGAGGTCTGAGTACTGCTGGTAATACTGTGGTTGAGGGGAGGTCTGAGTACTGCTGGTAATACTGTGGTTGAGGGGGAGGTCTGAGTACTGCTGGTAATACTGTGGTTGAGGGGAGGTCTGAGTACTGCTGGTAATACTGTGGTTGAGGGGGAGGTCTGAGTACTGCTGGTAATACTGTGGTTGAGGGGAGGTCTGAGTACTGCTGGTAATACTGTGGTTGAGGGGGAGGTCTGAGTACTGCTGGTAATACTGTGGTTGAGGGGAGGTCTGAGTACTGCTGGTAATACTGTGGTTGAGGGGGAGGTCTGAGTACTGCTGGTAATACTGTGGCTGAGGGGAGGTCTGAATATTGTGGTTGATGAGGAGGTCTGAGTACTGCTCGTAATACTGTGGTTGAGGAGGTCTGAGTACTGCTGGTAATACTGTGGTTGAGGGGGAGGTCTGAGTACTGCTGGTAATACTGTGGTTGAGGGGGAGGTCTGAGTACTGCTGGTAATACTGTGGTTGAGGGGAGGTTTGAGTACTGCTGGTAATACTGTGGCTGAGGGGGAGGTCTGAGTACTGCTGGTAATACTGTGGTCTGAGTACTGCTGCGATCGTAGCTCATCTGGATTCCTCAGCGTGTTTCTCTGGATCTGTACAGCACAGTGGACGGGATGGAGCAAGGTTAGCTGATCAATAGAACTCTACAGTACATATACCTCCAGCACATAGAGCAGGTCTGGGGAAGGTTAGCTGGACCTTTACCTTTTTTACAGTGAGCCTTTTTCTAATCAACATTTGTTTTTGTTTTTTAAATGGTGGATTTGAAAACATATTCAGTTGAGTGACCTTGATGAGTGTGATATGGGTTCAGTAAACCATTACTTCAGTCTAATGTGATTACCGCAATGCACTTTATCAAAGAATCCTCAATTATTAAATTGATGAACGGATGCTTCCAAACCTACTGCACAAGCAACGCACAATAGAAAAGATGCCAGTTCTGGTGCATCACCTTTTAGTGTGAGAGATTAAAGCCGTGTACGGAGACAAGGAGAGCGGAAAGAAACACAGATAGTCAAACAAGAATGAGTGTGAGAATGAGAGAGATAAAGAAATGAGAAACGAAGCGGGAGACAAAGAGGGATGGCAGACAGGAGAAGAAATATTGGTTGAGATGAATTCACTTTAAAGGTCAGTGCAACATACTGTATTTTTCAACACACAATAGGTGTGATTGAAGTCAGTGCTTCAGCAGCATTCCTACAACGCTCTCACAACGTTCCAGGGAGTGCAGGTTCTGTGAACAGGGTTGAGTGTTTTAAGGGGCGTCATCTTTAGGATGCATCTTTAGGATAGAAAACACAACAGAAGAATGCATCTCTACTACTTTGCTTTACAGGATTGGATAAATGCAGATTAGCAATGTGATGGAAAGACAACAAACCCTGACCATTCCCAATGTTGCTTTTTTACAAAGAAAGGCTGGTATAGAGAGTTATTGTGTATCTCATATCTGGGTGTAAAGTGTCAATGTTGTGTTGTTGGCTCATCTATCTGACATGTTGTACCCTAAGAACTGAGGCACAAAATGTGCTTATCGGGTACCACACCCATTCCCATCTCCCCCATTCATCTTCACAGTCCATTTTAACTTCTTTATTACAAATTGTTGCTGACTGTCTGGGACACTGATTTATTTCTAGTGTTTTTAATTGATAGAACATTGTGTGAAGATGACTACACCTGTCCCTGTCCTAACTTGCGACCCCCCCCCCTCCCAGTGCTGATGCTGGGCCTGTTCCTCTACTCCTGCTGGAGGAGACACAAGGGCCTGAAGGAGAGCGTCTACCACGTATCAGCACACCACGGAGAATGGGAGGACATCCGAGAGAACGTGCTCAACTATGATGAGGAGGGCGGAGGGGAGCAGGACCAGGTACAGATAGAGACACTGAATCCCAAATCAAGCCAGCATCCCTGGTTGCCCCCATAGACACTTGTGTAGAACAAAAAGGATGGGATCGGTTTAAACAGTTTGATAATTGCTTCCCCATACCTTCTGATAGGCTGGGTGAAGCTTACACCTATCCAGATATACAGGAGTGCCTATAGTGTGTAGGAGCTAGAAGATGATTGGGAATTCAAGGAGACACTGGTATTCAGACAGAGGAAGTAAAGCAGGACCAGGTACCATACAGCTACTGCTATTTAGACAGGACACGGACAGTAGAGGAAACGTCTATCCTTCAACACAGCACAACTACCAATATCTTATAAGTCAATGTAGTGGTCGTATGAGTCATTAGTATGGTTCATAAGACCACTACAATACAGTAGAGTAGAATCCAATTTTGTTGATTCCCTTAGGGGCAATTAATATCACAGCTACAGCTATGCATCCGACACACACCTGTACAACAACTCACACAGGAGAAACGATACAAATCATAGATAAACACAAACAATATAAACCAAGGAAGAATGGGAAGATATTCTCAGTTTACACAGTGAGTGTTAGTTTGGTAACACCGCTACGGGAGGACTGGGGTTGGAAGATGCTTGGAAATGAACACCAAACTAATGATCCTAGGAGAGTCAATTAGGAGAAATGATGTGAGTAGATTCTTTAGAGAATGATAGCGGCCAAAAGACTGTATTAGCATGTGCAGCGCGTTTGAGGGCTCCCACTATTTTAATCTAGTCAACTGGGTCGGACTTCCAACTTCACTGGCTGATCCCTCCTGGTGACGCTGTTGGAGTCCTGTCCAACTGGTTCATCAGAAGGGATCAGCCAATCGTGAAGAATAAAATGGGGCTACTTCAAAATAGAGAGAACCTCAATGGCACTTCCCATGCTGTGACAGACGCAGCAAAGATGAGTTCTTGTATTTATCTCTATGGTAGATGCCATTAGTCCTTAATGCCTGTATTTGTTTAATTGCACTGGTAATAGTACTTTTACCCACATTAATCAGACAATTAATTACAAGTTTGGCCAATTAATGGGGCTGTTGCTGCCAACGTTGGCACTTGGGCCGCATGTCTTTTTCTTAGGTAGAAATAAAAAGCATCGCAGACTGGCATTTTTCATAGACAAATATGATTATAAATTCATGTCCTGCTGTTGAGTGTTTTCTATTAGTCTATTGGTCTTTATAAACAGCTCATCTCTAATCAACTATCTCATCTTCTTCTTAATCTCCCTCTCTCTCTCCCTCCCTCTCTCTCTCTCTGTGTTTCTGTCTCTCTCCCTCTCTCTTTCTCCCTCTCGCTCTATCCGTCTCTATCCCTCTCTCTCTTATCTCCCCCTCTCTCTCCCCCTCTCTCTCTCTCTCTCTCTCTCTCTCTGTGTCTCTGTATCGCTCTCTCTCTCTGTGTCTCTGTATCTCTCTCTCTCTTTCTCTCTCTGTGTCTCTGTATCTCTCTCTCTCTCTGTGTCTCTGTATCACTCTCTCTGTGTCTCTGTATCTCTCTCTCTCTCTCTGTCTCTGTATCGCTCTCTCTCTCTGTGTCTCTCTCTGTATCTCTCTCTCTCTCTCTCTGTGTGTCTCTGTATCTCTCTCTCTCTCTGTCTCTGTATCTCTCTCTCTCTCTGTGTGTCTCTGTATCTCTCTCTCTCTCTCTGTGTGTGTCTCTGTATCTCTCTCTCTCTCTCTCTCTCTGTGTGTCTCTGTGTCTCTCTCTCTGTGTGTGTCTCTGTGTCTCTCTGTCTCTGTGTGTGTCTCTGTGTCTCTCTCTCTCTCTGTGTGTGTCTCTGTATCTCTGTGTCTCTCTCTCTCTCTGTGTGTGTCTCTGTATCTCTCTGTCTCTCTCTCTGTCTGTCTCTGTATCTCTCTGTCTTTGTGTGTGTCTCTGTGTCTCTCTCTCTCTGTCTGTCTCTGTATCTCTCTGTCTGTCTCTGTATCTCTCTGTCTCTCTCTGTGTCTCTGTATCTCTTGGTCTCTCTGTCTCTGTATCTCTCTCTGTATCTCTCTCTCTCTCTCTCTCTTTCTCTGTATCTCTATCTATCTCTGTATCTCAATTCAATTCAATTCAATTCAAGGGCTCTGTCTCTGTGTCTGTCTCTGCATCTATCTCTCTCTCTCTCTCTCTCTCTGTATCTCTCTCTCTCTCCCTGTCTGTCTCTGTATCTCTCTCCCTGTCTGTCTCTGTATCTCTCTCTCTCTCCCTGTCTGTCTCTGTATCTCTCTCTCTCTCTCTCCCTGTCTGTCTCTGTATCTCTCTCTCTCTCTCTCCCTGTCTGTCTCTGTCTCTCTCTCTCTCTCTCTCTGTCTGTCTCTGTATCTCTCTCTGTCTGTCTCTGTATCTCTCTCTCTGTCTCTCTCTGTCTCTCTCTCCCTGTCTGTCTCTGTATCTCTCTCTCTGTCTGTCTCTGTATCTCTCTCTCTGTCTGTCTCTGTATCTCTCTCCCTGTCTGTCTCTGTATCTCTCTCCCTGTCTGTCTGTGTATCTCTCTCCCTGTCTGTCTCTGTATCTCTCTCCCTGTCTATCTCTGTATCTCTCTCTCTGTGTGTCTGTCTGTCTCTCTCTCTCTCTCTCTCTCTCAATTCAATTAAATTCAAGGGCTTTATTGGCATGGGAAACGTGTTAACATTGCCAAAGCAAGTGAGGTAGATAATATACAAAAGTGAAATAAACAATTCAAATTAACAGTAAACATTACACATACAGACGTTTCAAAACAATAAAGACATTGCAAATGTCATGTTGTATATATACAGTGTTTTAACAATGTACAAATGGTTAAAGGACACAATATAAAATAAATAAGCATAAATATGGGTTGTATTTACAATGGTGTTTGTTCTTCACTGGTTGCCCTTTTCTTGTGGCAACAGGTCATAAATCTTGCTGCTGTGATGGCACACTGTGGAATTTCACCCAGTAGATATGGGAGTTTATCAAAATTGGATTTGTTTTCGAATTCTTTGTGGATCTGTGTAATCTGAGGGAAATATATCTCTCTAATATGGTCATACATTGGGCAGGAGGTTAGGAAGTGCAGCTCAGTTTCCACCTCATTTTGTGGGCAGTGAGCACATAGCCTGTCTTCTCTTGAGAGCCATGTCTGCCTACGGCGGCCTTTCTCAATAGCAAGGCTATGCTCACTGAGTCTGTACATAGTCAAAGCTTTCCTTAATTTTGGGTCAGTCACAGTGGTCAGGTATTCTGCCGCTGTGTACTCTCTGTTTAGGGCCAAATAGCATTCTAGTTTGCTCTGGTTTTTTTGTTAATTCTTTCCAATGTTTCAAGTAATTATCTTTTTGTTTTCTCATGATTTGGTTGGGTCTAATTGTGCTGCAGTCCTGGGGCTCTGTAGGGTGTGTTTGTGTTTGTGTTTGTGAACAGAGCCCCAGGACCAGCTTGCTTGGGGGACTCTTCTCCAGGTTCATCTCTCTGTAGGTGATGGCTTTGTTATGGAAGGTTTGGGAATCACTTCCTTTTAGGTTGTTATAGAATTTAACGGCACTTTTCTGTATTTTGATAATTAGTGGGTATCGGCCTAATTCTGCTCTGCATGCATTATTTGGTGTTCTACGTTGTACATGGAGGATATTTTTGCAGAATTCTGCGTGCAGAGTCTCAATTTGGTGTTTGCTCTCTCTCTCTCTCTCTCTCTCTCTCTCTCTCTCTCTCTCTCTCTGTGCGTCTCTGTGTTTCTCTCTCCCTCCCTCCAGAATGTCTTCAACATGGTGGAGTTACAGAGGTCTCTGCAGCCCAGCCCAGCCCAGTCACTGAGATACAGCTACCCACAATGCATAATCTCCTACCCTCAGACGACCAAGCCACCGGACACCAAGAATGGGACCAAACCAAAAGGATCAAACGAACCCAGAATCGGCAGCACGGTGATCGCCCTGCGTCTGGCCCACCCTCCGTCCGGGTCTGCTACCCTCCCCTCTCCCCTCACCATGCGGCAATCCCATAAGTCCCTGTCCTTCTCCAGTCAGGATCTGGCCCGCTACCTGTGTGAGATCATAAGGGACACGGACCATCCCCTGGGGGACAACCCTGGCTTCATGACCTCACAGCGTCGCCTGTCCAATAGGGGGCAGCATGGTGGTCTAGTCGTGCGCTCACTTAGCTCCCTCAATGCTGGAGGTCAGGGGTCAGAGGTTAGGGGTCAGGGGAGTCAGGAGAGCCTGGAGCGTCAGAGAGCCCAGAGCCCACTGCTGGACAGGCTCAAAGCCCTGCGAGCTGTAGTCAGTGAGCTCAGAGTGGACGCTGCTGTAGACTGCTGCCACCAAGAGCACAGAGGGACAGAAGGACAAAGTGAAGGAGAGGGAGACCAGGGGGCAGCCCAATTGTGAGAAAAGAGCATGAGACTGGAGTTGTGCAATTTTTAAATTGATTGATCCAAAGATGGTGTTGGGGAAAAACAAAACAAATGAGAACAAATAGTTAAGAAATGTACATTTCTGATTTGTAATCCATTTGTAAAGTATTCTATGGGTGGATTGTGGCAAAAATGTGATGCATCTTTGATGTGACAGATTTTACAACCAATCTGGAAAAGCAGCACCATTTTCTTGGCAATGCCCTGTCTATACCCCACAAAAATATATGTAAAAGAAGGCTAAATGAATCTAGATTTTAAATAGGGTTCCTTTTTTGTTGTTGATAATTATCGTAATATAATTTCTGTGAGAAAAAAATATTTTGTTTGTTTTGTTTTGATTTAACGCCTTTTAAATAAAGGAATCTTTGATAAAGAAATCAGAAAAACATTTAGAAATGTATGTCTGTGATAAGAAGCCATTGCTATCTTTGAGGTTCATTTTTGTGATGCATTTTTTACCAACCAATTTTCATTATCAAAAGCTATGTTTGGTAAATGCATGCCTCTATTCCTCAGCAACAGTATATCACTGCACTACCTTTTATTTACTGATTCATAATAGCGCCTAAATATTATATGCAATTAAAACCCACTTGTCTAGACTGGAAAGTGTGTGGGTTGAGAACCAGGACCAGTATGTACCAATATCCTGACTATGACTACTTCACTCCACTGAGTATTGTCTCTCAAGCTCCTCATCAATCATGTGCACACAGGTGCTGTTGACCTGGTTAGAACTCTGAAATTCAGTTGAAAAAGTTGTAAAAAAAATGCTACAAAAAGGTAGCATAGCATCCAACTCAAGATGGACAATGTAAGAAACAAGAAAACACACATCCACCACACAACGTTGCTCCAAAGGTTTTAAAATGACTCAAATGTCCAACGTGTGACTCTAGCAGTTAGCAACAGGCTACAGTACATTTAAATATGATGATGATGAGGGTGGTAATGATGATGATCAGTTCATTCCTGCTCCAGAATGAATCATTCATATCCTGTACCCACACCTTGCTGACCCTTTTGGAGTTCTCTGATGTGTACTTAAAGAGTATGTAGCTCCCGCAGACTGACCTCTTCAATACTTAATTGCAATGGGTGACTTCAGTTAAATGGCAGTGAAATTGGAGCTTTCATAGGGAAAGGAAGCAGTGCTGCTTTTATAGAAATATAATTACTAGAAGGTACCAAGCCCTTACATGTGCCGTCTAGACATGTAACACGTGCTTATCCATGTCAGTGATGTCACACATACTGGCTTTGTGTTGAAACATGTATAGACCCATAAGTCTTGGAGCCAAACAAATATAAATAGCATTTTCAAGTTCAAACATTAAATCAAATCAATTTGTATTTTTCACATGCCCCGAATACAACAGGTGTGTGTGTGTGTTTCTGTTTGTGTCTGTTTGTGTGTGCGCTTGCATGTTTGTGCCAGCAAATGTTTACATACAGTGGGGCAAAAAAGTATATAGTCAGTCACCAATTGTGCAAGTTCTCCCACTTAAAAAGATGAGAGAGGCCTGTAATGTTCATCATAGGTACACTTCAACTATGACAGACAAAATGAGGGAAAAAAATCCAGAAAATCACATTGTAGGATTTTTTATTAATTAATTTGCAAATTATGGTGGAAAATAAGTATTTGGTCAATAACAAAAGTATTTCTCAAAACTTTGTTATATACCCTTTGTTGGTAATGACAGAGGTCAAACGTTTTCCGTAAGTCTTCACAAGGTTTTCACCCACTGTTGCTGGTATTTTGGCCCATTCCTCCATGCAGAGCTCCTCTAGAGCAGTGATGTTTTGGGGCTGTTGCTGGGCAACATGGACTTTCAACTCCCTCCAAAGATTTTCTATGGGGTTGAGATCTGGAGACTGGCTAGGCCACCCCAGGACCTTGAAATGCTTCTTACGAAGCCACTCCTTCGTTGCCCGGGAGGTGTGTTTGGGATCATTGTCATGCTGAAAGACCCAGCCACGTTTCATCTTCAATGCCCTTGCTGATGGAAGGAGGTTTTCACTCAGAATCTCACGATACATGCTCCAAAGCATGATGTTTCCACCCCCATGCTTCACAGTAGGTATGGTGTTCTTTGGATGCAACGCAGCAGTCTTTGTCCTCCAAACATGACGAGTTGAGTTTTTACCAGTTGAGTTTATATTTTGGTTTCATCTGACCATATGACATTCTCCCAATCTTCTTCTGGATCATCCAAATGCTCTCTAGCAAACTTCAGACGGACCTGGACATGTACTGGCTTAAGCAGGGGGACATGTCTGGCACTGCAGGATTTGAGTCCCTGGCGGCATAGTGTCTTACTGATGGTAGGCTTTGTTACTTTGGTCCCAGCTCTCTGCAGGTCATTCACTAGGTCCCCCCGTGTGGTTCTGGGATTTTTGCTTACCGTTCTTGTGATCATTTTGACCCCACGGGGTGAGATCTTGCGTGGAGCCCCAGATCGAGGGAGATTATCAGTGGTCTTGTATGTCTTCCATTTCCTAATAATTGCTCCCACAGTTGATTTCTTCAAACCAAGCTGCTTACCTATTGCAGATTCAGTCTTCCCAGCCTGGTGCAGGTCTACAATTTTGTTTCTGGTGTCCTTTGACAGCTCTTTGGTCTTGGTCATAGCGGAGTTTGGAGTGTGGATGTTTGAGGTTGTGGACAGGAATCTTTTATATTGATAACAAGTTCAAACAGGTGCCATTAATACAGGTAACGAGTGGAGGACAGAGGAGTCTCTTAAAGAAGAAGTTACAGGTCTGTGAGAGCCAGAAATCTTGCTTGTTTGTAGGTGACCAAATACTTATTTTCCACCATAATTTGCAAATAAATTCATTAAAAGTCCTACAATGTGATATTCTGGATTTTTTTTCTCATTTTGTCTTTCATAGTTGAAGAGTACCTATGATGAAAATTACAGTCATCTCTCAACTTTTTAAGTGGTTGAACTTGCACAATTGGTGGCTGACTAAATACTTTTTTGCCCCTCTGTATATCCCCAGGCTATGGATCCAGGGATGAGACATTATGGAGGACCCCTCTGTCAGTCGTGCCAAAAGTGGGATGCGTGTCAGCTCCACTAACAAACGGACTTGTCCTCCTGCCCACGATCCCGGCTGCAAATGCGGGACATGTCTTCTGACAGATCGACACAGCGACACAACACAGTGGCCTTCCCGTGAAATGCTTACTTACAAGCCCTTAACAAACAATACAGTTTTAAGAAAAGATTTACTAAATAAACTAAAGTAAAAAAATATTTAAAATGAAACAATAAAATGAAAATAAAGAGGCTTTATGGTACCGAGTCAATGTGCGGGGGTGGAGGTTAGTCGAGGTCATTTGCACATGTAGGTAGGGGTAAAGTGACTATGCATAGATAATAAACCGAGTATCAGCAGAGTAAAAACAAAGTGTGTGGAGGGTGTCAATGCAAATAGTCCGGGTGGCCATTGGATTAATTATTCAGCAGTCTTATGGTTTGGGGGTAGAAGCTATTAAGGAGCCTTTTGGACCTACTTTTGGTTTTTCTCCCAATTTTTTGGCCTTCCTCCCAAAACGTAATTAGATGTTTGTAACATAAGCTTTGCTTCTCCGACACATTGGAACCTGTATTTCTGTACCAAGCAGTCTTCTGTCTTGATCTCAGTCTTGAATATACCTAGTACCACATCCCCATCTAGTGGTGACTTCCTAGAATTGCATTTCCTCATGATTTTTTTCTTCCATAAATGTAGTTCTCCAATTGAACACTACAGGGCAGTGCGAGTCCATAAACTAGACAGCTGGGTCAGGAAAGAGCCTGGAACAGGAACAAAACACATGTTTCCTGAAATGTTTAAATGATGCATGTACAGAAAGAAATGGCTACACAAAAGCATATTTTTTAAATGTAAAGCCATCTTATCAGATCCAAATGGTTTCATTCAAAATGTTTATGTCAACACCAATTGGTGGTGTTCCATAATGTAGGCCTCCAGATGCATGCCAGGATGTCTCTTAAAACAGTTCAGTTGATCCATCAGAAAGGGGCAAAATCTTGGTCTCTCAAGCGATGCAGCGAAACTACCAAGCTAATGAGATCTCAGTGAAGAATGGATAGGGAGAAGAGAAAGATGTGTGAGAGGGGAAGTGGGGAGGTAGGGTATGGGGGCGGCTGCTTGATGTGAAAGCTGGAGATTGTGGGAATGAGCATTGACAGAGCCAGAGTCCTAGCCCCAGCCAGTCAAATCGTCACGCCCACAGACGGTGTGCCCCCTACTCACCCCTGTGTCATCACACTGCGTGTGTGTGTGTGTGTGTGTGTGTGTGTGTGTGTGTGTGTGTGTGTGTGTGTGTGTGTGTGTGTGTGTGTGTGTGTGTGTGTGTGTGTGTGTGTGTGTGTGTGTGTGTGTGTGTGTGTGTGTGTGTGTGTGTGTGTGTGTGTGTGTGTGTGTGTGTGTGTGTGTGTGTGCGCTTGCATGTTGTGCCTGCAAATGTTTACATACTATATCCCCAGGCTATGGATCCAGGGATGAGACATTATGGAGGACCCCTCTGTCAGTCGTGCCAAAAAGTGGGATGCGTGTCAGCCCCACTAACAAATGGACTCGTCCTCCTGCCCACGATCCCGGCTGAAAATGCGGGACATGTCTTCTGACAGATCGACACAGTGACACAACAACACAGTGACATCACAGCGGACAGACAGAACATGAGCAGTCAGGTGGGATGTGAGGGGGTCACAGGCAAGAGACGGGAGGGTGAGTGAAAGCACTCTGATGTCAACACAGCTGGAGATATTGTGCTACACAACTATCCCAGCACCTTACTGACATCCCTTTGTTCCCATAGGACAAGCCCATTATCAACAAGTTATCATCTTACAAAATAGAATTTGTGAATGCTGGGTAACATATAATGATACATAATAATTGAGGGTGTTTTCTTTGTATGGAATGTATAAGAGGACAGACAGAGGTAATCTATAGAGATTGTAATTCTTCCTTTCTATACTGTACCTGTGTGTAATTCTGGACTACATCTACAGATGGCAGTCTAATCCACATCTGAGGAGTGTCACACCACTGGTCTGTGCTCACCTCAATGTCCTCAATTTTCTTTAATCTTCAATACCTTACCTGTGTGGTTCAGCTCTAACATTCACTCTGCTCTGCAATGTTGTACCAACGATGTCGGAATGTTGTAGAAATGTTGTCTGTAGAAATGTGCTGTCTACCGTTGGAGTTATTGGGATTGTCTAATGACACAAACCTGATTGATTCTAGAAGAAAGGTTGTATTGATTATATCTCCTAGCCGTGAATAATCCATGAGTTAGCATTCACCTCTGTTGTAAACCACCTCTGCATTTCCCCACCATTCTCAAGAGTTTAGCATTGTCTCCTTTTCCAATGCTTCTTGATTCCTCCAGATTCCTTCATTACTATGAAAGTGGTGCAGTCTAAGTTCCATGTCTCTGTCTGTCTGTGAGAATGTGAGAGACGCTGTTGTCAAGTTTCATAAGAACACATTGGCGTCGAATGTGAGACATTCTGTTGTCTCATGTAAACTTACCATTTTGTGGATTCGCAGCACAGCCAACCGTCATGGAAGAATAGGAGGGAGGAAAGGAGAGGAAGAGAGGAGAGGACAAGCAGTTGGGCCTGACAGATGGGCTTAGTGAGTGAATCATTGACAGGGTCATGCTAACGGATGCTGTGCCCATCAACAGCTCAAAGCCCCCGTGATGAATTACTGCAGACAAACAATGCTGACTGAGCAAATGTGCTTTTAACAAAGTCAGGCCAAATATTACAGCTTCTTTGGAAGAAGACTAAGGGAGCGAGAGAGAAATCTAAAGACCACGGTAGTACTGATCTCACCTATTCTTAGTTGGTAGAGTCTAACTTGTGGTGCAAATGATTCATTTTGTAAAAAACAAAACAGGAAGGAGTGTGTGTGTGTGTGCGTGAGCATTAGAGAGAGTGTTATTCATTCATATCTAATGAAATAGAATGAAACATCACAATCCTAATTCTGTTCCTAAAAATAGAGGTAGAAAGCCCCTTCTACTTAATCTCTCTTCACGCTTCCTGACCTTTGTCTGTCCTTGTTCCTCATCCTTCAGACTGTTTTGCACGTTGTTTCCTCTCTTCATGACAAGCCAGTGCTACACCACGTTCAGGAATAAACAATGGCTCTGGCCCTACAGGGATCAATGCCAGTTCACTCAGAGTGAGTGTCTCATTCCTTCAAGAGATGACTTGGATAAATGACATGGTCCGTATGTCTCAGCAGCATCCTCTCTCCAGACTACTACTGAGGGAGCCCTGCCCTGACTACAAGCCTGCCTGCAGCCTCTTTTGTTTCAACATCAAGAGGGAGTTACATGGTGACATAACACAATCACACACGCATAGCTAACGTCCCAATAATATGTCTATGGCAAACTCCAGTCTTGTATTTCATTGATATTACAAATTGCGAAAAAATATTATTAATTGTGCATTTTTAAGCAATGTCTCTATGTGGATGCTTTATGAATCTCACTGAATGTCTGTGTGCTGTGTGCTGGCCCTTCCGTGTCCCAGGCGTTTTCTCACCTGTCAGAAACAGCCGGCTGCAGACAGGGATGGTATGACCGGTGGGCAGGGGGCTGTGGAGGACGGGTCAGCAGCGTCAAGTGTTAGACAGACAGACAGACAGACATGCGGAAGGAATCTCCCACTAACAGGCTGTCCGAGTATGTCTGTCTGTCAGCCCACCTCATCTGACGACAGGGGGCCACATTAATGCAAAAACTCATTTTAAATTGTCCACATTATTTACTGTATTTACTTGTATTTATTCAGGGGAGCCCAAATGAGACCATTCTCTCATTTTCAATGGTGCCCTGAGGACAAAAACTCCATCAACACAACAACAAAAATAAAAAATGTTTAAAAAAACTGTTCTAAATGAGGTTATTACAACAAGTTATAATAATCAATTGAAACAATTGCACACTTCAGTGAACTCATTTAACACTGTTTTAAACTGCCCTATTGGCACCTGGGAATCCAGGTGTAATTTAACTCCAATTGGGAGTTCATTGAAATTCTTTCAACATGAGATAAAATGGGTGTCACCGTCATCATGTTACATGTTACACGTATTGTTTCAAACATATCCCTGTACCTTTTAAGGTCATTTGTCTGACTAGTTATCCCAACACAACCCCCCTGCACCCACATCACTTCATGTGACATGTTGAGTTCCACAGGAGATGTGTGTTGTCAATTGTAATGCTGGCAGGGTCACAGACTGCAGTATGAACTGTTGTAAGAAGGGACACGGAGAGAAAACAATATCCTATCAGATCGATACAGGACACAGATCTACAGCGATAGGTCATTGGCTGCTGTCAATCCATTGTGTTTGTCATGTGGTCATTATCTGCCCTTCACTGTGTGTCTCCACGCTGGACAAACAAGCAGGGTGGGTGAGGTTGGAGATTTGTAAACCCAATCTTCACCAAAGTAACTCAGTTCAATCAAAGCTACATTACATGCTCTTAGAAAACAAGTAGCTACCTAGAATCATAAAAAAGGTCCCTGGCTGTCTCTGTAGGTGAACCTTTCTGGTTCCAAGTAGAATCTTAACACCAAAAGGTTCTTTGTGAATTCTTTGTTGGGTAAAAATGCTCAAACTGCAGGCGAAAGTATTCTACCCTAAACCAAGAAAGGTTTTGTCTACCTACAGGAACAACAATCAAATCAAATTGTATTGGTCACATACACATGGTTAGCAGATGTTAATGCGAGTGTAGCGAAATGCTTGTACTTCTAGTTCTGACGGTGCAGTAATATCTAACAAGTAATCTAACAAATTCACAACGACTACCTCATACACAATGTATGGGGAAGGAATAAGAATACATACATATAAATATATGGATGCGTGATTGACGTGTGGCATAGGCAAGATGCAATAGATGGTATAGAATACAGCATATACATATGAGCTGGGTAATGTAGGATATGTAAACATTATAAAAGTGGCATTATTTAAAGTGACTAGTTATATTTTCATTAAATCCATTTATTAAAGTGGCCAGTGATTTGAGTCTGTATGTTGGAAGCAGTCTCTCTATGTTAGTGATGGCTGTTTAACAGTCTGATGGCCTTGAGATAGGAGCTGTTTTTCAGTCTCTCGGTCACAGCTTTGAATCACCGGTACTGACCTCGCCTTTTGGAAGATAGCGGGGTGAACAGGCAGTGGATCGGGTGGTTGTTGTCCTTGATGATCTTTTTGGCCTTCCTGTGACATCGGGTGCTGTAAGTGTCCTGGAGGGCAGGTAGTTTGACCCTGGTGATACGTTGTGCAGACCGCACTACCCTCTGGAGAGTCTTGCGGTTGAGGGTGGTGCAGTTGCCGTACCAGGCGGTGTCACAGCCCGACAGGATGCTCTCGATTGTGCATATGTAAAATGTTGCGGGGGTTTTAAGTGACATGTCAAATTTCTTCAGCCTCCTGCGGCTGTTGCGCCTTCTTCAACACATTGTCTGTGTGGGTGTGATTTGTACACCGAGGAACTTAAAACTTTCCATCTTCTCCACTACTGTCCCATCGAGGTGGATAGGGGGGGGTGCTGCCTCTGCTGTTTCCCGAAGTCCACAATCATCTCCTTTGTTTTGTTGACGTTGAGTGAGAGGTTATTTTCCTGACACCACACTCTAAGGGCCCTCACCTCCTCCCTGCAGGCGGAGATAAAGGTAAAGGTAAAATAAAAAAAATAAAAATAGAAGTTAGTGCTACTGGGCGGTAGTCATTTAGTTCAGTTACCTTAGCTTTCTTGGGAACAGGAACAAGGGTGGCCATCTTGAAGCATGTGGGGACAGCAGACTGGGATAGGGATTGATTGAATATGTCCGTGAACACACCAGCCAGCTGGTCTGAGCATGCTCTGAGGACAGCCTTGCAAGGGTTAACACGTTTAAATGTTTTACCCAAGTCGGCCACAGAGAAGGAGAGCCCACAATCTTTGGTAGCGGGCCGTGTCGGTGCCACTGTATTGTCCTCAAAGTGAGCAAAGAAGTTGTTTAATTTGTCTGGGAGCAAGACGTCAAAGTCCGCAACGGGGCTGGTTTTCTTATTGTAATCTGTGATTGTCTGTAGACCCTGCCACATACGTCTTGTGTTTGAGCCATTGAATTGCGACTCTACTTTGTCTCTATACTGATGCTTTGCTTGTTTGATTGCCTTCCGGAGGGAATAACTACACTGCTTGTATTCAGTCATGTTTCCAGTCGCCTTGCCATGATTAAATGCTATTGTTCGCGCTTCAAGTTCAGCGCAAATGCTGTCATCAATCCACAGATTCTGGTTATCCACGCAAATGCTGTCACTGTGGGTACAACATCTCCAATGCACTTCCTAATAAACACACTCATGAGTCAGGATATACGTCAATGTTATTGTCTGAGGCTACCCGGAGCATATCCCAGTCCATGTGATCGAAGCAATCTTGAAACGTGGAATCCGATATCTGATTGGTCAGATCAGCATTGGATAGACCTAAGCATGGTCGCTTAATGTTTACGTTTATGCCTATAGGAGGGTGCAAAAAGATAGAGCCATGGTCAGATTTGCCAAATGGAGGGCGGGGGAGGGCCTTGTATGCATTGCGGAAGTAAGAGTAGCAGTGGTCCAGTGTTTTGCTCGAGCGGGTACTACAATCAATGTCCTGGTAGAATTTAGGTGGCCTTGTTCTCAAATTAGCTTTGTTAAAATCCCCAGCTACAATAAATGCAGCCTCAGGATATATGGTTTCCAGTTTACATAGTCCAGTGAAGTTCTTTCAGGGCCGTCGAGGTATCTGCTTGGGGGCAGGGGGGGGGGTGAACAAAAGGACTTGAGTTCCTGTATGTTGCTTTGATTACAACATGAGTCCTTAATCATGAGGCATACACCCCCGCCCTTCTTCGTACCAGAGAGATGTTTGTTTCTGTGGGCGCAAAGCATAAAGAAACCCGGTGGCTGTACCGACTCTGACAACATGTCCCGAGTGAGCCATGTTTCCGTGAAACAGAGAATGTTACAATCTCTGATGTGTCTCTGGAAGGCAACTCGTGCCCTACTTTCATCCACCTTGTGGTCTAGAGACTGGACATTGGCGAGTAATATGCTCAGAAGCGGTGGATGGTGTGCAAGCATTCTAAGTCAGGAGTCCTGTCCGCCTCTACCACGCGACGACATTGCTTTGGGTCGGCCTCTCCTGCGGTGACCACGTTGTTTTGGGGCGGCCTCTGGGATTAGATCCCATGTCCAGGGTGGAGGTCCGAACAAAGGATCTGCTTCGAGAAAGACGTATTCCTGGTCGTAATGTTGGTAAGACGACGTAACACTTAAGATTTTCTGGGCTAACAATGTAAGAAATAATACATAAAAAACGAATTACTGCATAGTTTCCTAAGGACTTGAAGCGAGGCGACCATCTCTGTCTGCACCATCTAGATATCTGTAACCGAAGATCCCTCCTTCATATTTCTAGGTAGTACCTTTATTTCCAAAGAGGGTAGCATTATAAAAAGAAGAAGATACTGTACTTTCACAAATAGACACATACGTTACAGTGCAGACCAGGCAGTATGATAGAGTAAACATAGGCACTCCATAAACACAGCTGTCGCAAGACTGATTGAACACCAGCCTGTAAGCTAATGTCTGTGTTAAAGCCCAGTGATGTATGCCGGTGTTGTGGAGGCCTGTTGTCTGCTCAGCTCTAACTAGAGAGGTTTGTGAGGTACCAGAGAGATGGACCATGACAACAGAATATGCAAAACCAAAAAAATACTTTGCTGCAGGGCACAGATTTTTAATGATGAATATATTCATTATGGAATGAGGTCATTATGCTTTTGTTGTTGTGGAAAGTACACATTCATCATAAATCCACTCAAGAACAAGTCTGTTGTCCTGCTTTACAGCATGACCTTGGGTGTAGCTTTTACAAAGTTAACAATTATATAAACATGGACACACACACAGAGGGTTGGGAGTAACTGATTACATGTCATCTGATTGCAAAAAAACTTGAACTGTAATCAGTTACGTTACCAGCAAAAAATATTCTAATCAGATTACAGATACTTTTGAAAAACTATATGATTATTTAGAAAGAATGTGTGCAAAAAAATACATTATGTTGTACTTTCTGTTGTCTCAATGATATTACATTCGTAATTGAAAAAAAGGCGCAAGTTTAAATTTGTTCCACAGGAGCAAATCTGACTCCAATTCAGAGACCACAATTCAGAGACCACAAGTCAGAGACCACAAGTCAGAGACCACAAGTCAGAGACCACAATTCAGAGACCACAAGTCAGAGACCACAAGTCAGAGATCACAAGTCAGAGACCACAAGTCAGAGACCACAAGTCAGAGACCACAATTCAGAGACCACAAGTCAGAGACCACTATGATGACACAAAAAAATGTGTTTGATGGATCCTTTTTGTCTTCTTCTAATGTCTCTTAAAGGAAAAGTAATCCAAAAGTTATGTTACCAATTAAAATGTTGGACAGATAACTAGTAACTTTAACGGATTACATTTAGAAAATAACCACACACACACACACACACACACACACACACACACACACACACACACACACACACACACACACACACACACCTACATTTGTCAAAACATTTGAGACAAATGTTGGGTAAATGTTTTCTATTTTCCCCCCTGTGGGAAGTTCATCAGTGCTGTAACATCATTAGAATATCACCCAGATATACGAGCCTGTAATCAAACATTTTATGCTAATTGTATTTGTTTATGAGCAAATTAACGTCAGGGATGCAAAACAAATGATGCTGTGAGTGCACACTGCACACAACATGATGGGATTCCTGAAGAATTCATTAGTTGTTTACAGGTAATTAGAGGTTATAATTAAGGTGATTAGTGTGCATGACGCAGACACGCACACATACATACACACACGCATGCATGAGGGCACAAACGTACGCACACACACACACACACACTAAATCAAAGGATCTAATTCTCCCCTGTACTTCCCTCTCTGGGTTTCTGTGTCATTATGGAAAGTGCTGACATAGTTGTCTGCTATAACCCAAGCATTGGATGTAGAGAGTTTGCTAACACGTTATTTTAAGGGTTCATAATAAACTTTTTATAAGGCATTTATAAGGCAATTAGAAACCGTTTGCTCACCATTTATGAATTATTACTTATATATATATAATATATGTATAAGTAATAATTCATAAATGGTGAGCAAACGGTTTCTAATTGCCTTATAAATGCCTTATAAAAAGTTTATTTATTTATTTAATTTTTTATACTTTGCCATTCTACCTCACTTCTACCAACACGTCCACTGCACCACTAGGGGCGCAAAAACTCTAGACCACTTTTATTCTATCCACATAAAGGCATAAAAGGCCTCCCTTGTCCTCCCTTCGGCACACCTGACCATGACTCCATTCTCATGCTTCCTATTTACAAAAAAAGCTCAGGCAGGAAGCACCAGTGATGCGCTCAGTATGGAAGTGGTCGGATGAAGCAGACGAGGCTACAAGACTGTTTTGCTAGTACAGACTGGGATTGTTCTGGGATTCATTCATAAAGTTACAGGCTTTATCAATAAGTACATTGACGATGTCATCCCCACAGTGACTATAAGAAGAGCTACCGCTTACAAGGAAAGGGACACACAGTACAAGAAAGACCACTACGACCTCCGAAGAGACATCAAACATGCAAAAGGAAAATATAGGAGGAAGGTGGAATCCTATTACACTGGCTCCGACGCTCGTCGTATGTGGCAGGGCTTGCAGACGATAACAGATTACAAAGGGAAACCCAGCCTTAGTGGCCCAGTGATGCAGAACTCCCAAATGAGCTAAATGCTTTTATGCTCACTTTCAGGAATATAACACTGTGCCTTGCGTGAAAGCCCCTGTTTTTCTGGATGACTGTGTGATCTCGCTCTCCATGGCCGATGTGAGTAAAACGCTTAAACACATTAACAATCACGAAGGCTGTCGGGCCAGACGGAATACCAGGGCACGTTCTCAAAGCATGCGCAAACCAGCTGCAAGTGTCTTCACAGACATCTGTCCTTGTCCCAGTCTTTAATTCCAACATGTTTCAAGCTGAGCACCATTGTCTCTGTTCTCAAGGGTTCCAAGGTAGCCTGCATAAATGACTATCGCCCTGTAGCACTTACATCTGTAATTATGAAGTGCTTTGAAAGGCTGGTTATGACACACATCAACACCATAATCCCAGACACCCTAGACAGACTCCAATTCGCATACCGCCCCAACAGATCCACAGATGACGCTCTCAATTGCAATTCACACTGCCCTCTTCCACCTAGACAAATGGGGAAATAACTACATTATGTTAGAAGGATGTTATTCAACGCCATAGTCCCCTCCAAGCTCATCACCAACTCAATATTAGGAAGGTGTTCCTAATGTTTGGTATACTCAGTGCATACACACCATATACACACTTACTCACACACAATACATTGACACTCCCACACAAAACCCCCACACATTCACATACACTACATACGCGCACACACACACACACACACACACACACATACAGTAGAAACACGACACAAACACACATACATACACATTACACACACACGCACACTTTTACACTCATAATTTTCTATTTTACTATCCTGATGCCTAGTCACTTAACCCTGCCTTCATGTACATATCTACCTCAAATAACTTGTACCACTGCACATTGATCTGGTACTGGTACTCCCTGTATATAGCTCTACATTGACCTGGTACTGGTACTCCCTGTATATAGCTCCACATTGACCTGGTACTGGTACTCCCTGTATATAGCTCAATATTGACCTGGTACTGGTACTCCCTGTATATAGTTCTATGTTGATCTGGTACTGGTACTCCCTGTATATAGTTCTACATTGATCTGGTACTGGTACTCCCTGTATATAGCTCCACATTGATCTGGTACTGGTACTCCCTGTATATAGTTCTACATTGATCTGGTACTGGTACTCCCTGTATATAGCTCCACATTGATATGGTACTGGTACTCCCTGTATATAGCTCCACATTGACCTGGTACTGGTACTCCCTGTATATAGCTCCACATTGACCTGGTACTGGTACTCTCTGCATATAGCTCCACATTGACCTGGTACTGGTACTCCTGTATATAGCTCCACATTGACCTGGTACTGGTACTCCCTGTATATAGCTCCACATTGACCTGGTACTGGTACTCCCTGTATATAGCTCCACATTGACCTGGTACTGGTACTCCCTGTATATAGCTCCACATTGATCTGGTACTGGTACTCCCTGTATATAGCTCCACATTGATCTGGTACTGGTACTCCCTGTATATAGCTCCACATTGATCTGGTACTGGTATTCCCTGTATATAGCTCCACATTGATCTGGTACTGGTACTCCCTGTATATAGCTCCACATTGATCTGGTACTGGTACTCCCTGTATATAGCTCCACATTGACCTGGTACTGGTACTCCCTGTATATAGCTCCACATTGATCTGGTACTGGTACTCCCTGTATATAGCTCCACATAGATCAAATACATTTAAACTCAGTTTTTCACAATTCCTGACATTTAATCATAGTAAAAATTCCCTGTCTTAGGTCAGTTAGGATCACCACTTTATTTTAAGAATTTGAAATGTCAGAATAATAGTAGAGAGTGATTTATTTCAGCATTTCTTTTTTTCATCACATTCCCAGTGGGTCAGAAGTTTACATACACTCAATTAGTACTTGGTAGCATTGCCTTTAATTGTTTAACTTGGGTCAAACATTTCGGGTAGCCTTCCACAAGCTTCCCACAATAAGTTGGGTGAATTTTGGCCCATTGAGTCAGGTTAGTAGTCAGGATCATCAGGATCATCAGTCACCACCTACAATCTACCCAGAACCCCTGTCTAAGCCAATGAGTCAGGTTAGTAGGCCTCCTTGCTTGCACACGCTTTTTCAGTTCTGCCCACAAGTTTTCTATGGGATTGAGGTCATGGCTTTGTGATGGCCACTCCAATACCTTGACTTTGTTGTACTTAACCATTTTGCCACAACTTTGGAAGTATGCTTGGGGTCATTGTCCATTTGGAAGACCCATTTGCGACCAAGCTTTAACTTCCTGACTGATGTCTTGAGACATATATACACATCATTTTCCTGTCTCATGATGCCATCTATTTTGTGAAGTGCACCAGTCCCTCCTGCAGCAAAGCACCCCCACAACATGATGCTGCCACCCCCGTGCTTCACGGTTGGGATGGTGTTCTTCGGCTTGCAAGCCTCCCCCTTTTTCCTCCAAACATAACGATGGTCCTTAAGGCCAAACAGTTCTATTTTTGTTTCATCAGACCTGTGGACATTTCTCCAAAAAGTACGATCTTTGTCCCCATGTGCAGTTGCAAACCGTAGTCTGGCTTTTTTATGGCGGTTTTGGAGCTGTGGCTTCTTCCTTGCTGAGTGGCCTTTCAGGTTATGTCGATATAGGACTCGTTGTACTGTGGGTATAGATACTTTTGTACCTGTTTCCTCCAGCATCTTCACAAGGTTGTTCTGGGATTGATTTGCACTTTTCGTACCAAAGTACGTTCATCTATAGGAGACAGAACTCGTCTCCTTTCTGAGCGGTATGATGGCTGCGTGGTCCCATGGTGTTTATACTTGTGTACTATTGTTTGTACAGATGAACGTGGTACCTTCAGGCGTTTGGAAATTGCTCCCAAGGATGAACCAGACTTGTGGAGGTCAACAATCTTGGCTGATTTCATTTGATTTTCTCATGATGTCAAGCAAAGAGGTACTGAGTTTGAAGGTAGGCCCTGAAATATATCCACAGGTACACCTCCAATTGACTCAAATGATGACAATTAGCCTATCAGAAGCTTATTTTTTACACACTAAAGGCACAGTCAATTTAGTGTATGTAAACTTCTGACCCACTGGAATTGTGATACAGTGAATTATAAATGAAATAATCTGTCTATAAACAGTTGTTGGAAAAATGACTTGTGTCATGCACAAAGTAGAAAAAGTTGCCAAAACCATAGTTTGTTTACAAGACATTTGTGGAGTGGTTTGTTAACAAGACATTTGTGGAATGACTTCAACCTAAGTGTATGTAAACTTCTGACTTCAACTGTATAACTTCAAAGGGGACGTGCATCTTCAACTAACTGTCTTGATTTCAGAAGTCTTCTTAGTACACTCTATTGTGATGATCATACTTAGCGTGATCCTCATTGTCTCAGTCCAGTTCGGAGGTCGGTTCATCACCCTGGCTCTGAAACCAGAAGGGACACTTCCCAGCAGGACTCCTGTCCTACCCACCGCTCCCAGAAGGCCATGCTCCAGCCATGTGTCCATCAGCGCTCTCAGGATGCATCTCGTTTGTGACCCTGCCATCCCGTTTGAAGCGCCACTCGCTGTCCAACCTCCTCTCCGCTCGCTGATGAGCCATGTGACCTTTTTCCCTGTCAGGTGTCGCGCTCCCTTAAGTCAGGGTAGCGGACGCCGTGTCACAACGGGGCCTCCTCAGCCTCTTTTGACTCAATGAACGTTCCCCAGCGTTCCTGTTTGTTCTCATCGAGTGGCTGCTTTAGAGTGAAATGGGACCTGACGAGAGATGACAGCTGTGCCACAGCGGTGACACTGACTGGGCGTTCTGGCGCAGGTCGAGGCAAAGAGGGTGAGGTTGCCTGGGCGCAGTGGGAGGTGTCCCAAGAAGACGGGCCACACATTGTTCATTATCCAGGCGGTGGTGAACAGCTGCCAAGATGAAAGCTGAGAAGAGGCTGTGTGGTGACACCCCCAGACTGCAGGGAGGACAGTGTGGAGGCAGGGCCAGTCAACTCGGTTTAGAGGCTTTACTCCACACACTGGACTGAGAAAGAGGGAGGGAAGGAGGGAGAGAGAAAGAGAGGGAGTGGGGGAGAGATAGAGAGAGAGAAGACAGGGGGATTGCCCTTATGCCCATATCCCATCCGTACATGAAGTAGCACTGTGCCACTGAGACCAGACACTGAGACTTTTATTGACCAAAGATACAATATTTGTATGAGTATGTTAATCTGTGTGTGTGTGTGTGTGTGTGTGTGTGTGTGTGTGTGTGTGTGTGTGTGTGTGTGTGTGTGTGTGTGTGTGTGTGTGTGTGTGTGTGTGTGTGTGTGTGTGTGTGTGTGTGTGTTTGTACGTGAGTGCATCCATGTGTGTGCGCATCTGTGTGTAAGTCAATGTGTGTGAACGTGCGTTTGTGTGTGTGTTTGTATGGGTGTGTGCATGTGTGTGGGCGTGTATGTGTAACATCTGTATGTGTAACATCTGTATGTGTAACAGGGAGTGTAGGCTATGTCTGTCCACTGTGTTATAACCCTTTCCTTCTCCCTCATTACTTCCCTCATGGTGGGTGAGCATACAGCACACAGCAGAACACAGCACTCACACCTTTGCCTCATCTAGTCAGGGCTGACTGGGACACCATAGCAGGCTTCTTCCAGTGGTCTACCCCAGGGCTACTCACCCCCAACTGTCACAGGACTGTATGTATTTGTGATTGTGAAACAACCCGACTACAGTATAACATCCACACACAGCCAAACGACAGATACCAGCCCAGCAAACAACCACCACACCCACAATCCATTTTTATTGTGTTTGAGCAGCCGTCTTATATTTCCTGGCCTCCCCTAGCACCACACACACAGGGCACTCCAAACAAAACATCCATACTATCGACCAGCCAATGTCACCACAATTACTCTTCCCAAACAGCCATTGAGGACAAATTACATCTGCACTGCCTTTTCACCCGGTCACTCCGGCTGAGCAGAGCTCTCTCCTTCCACTTCTCTATCCTACCTCTCTTGTACCCCAGAGTCTCAGGGACAGGATAGCAGAGAGGGGACAAGTGAGAGGGATAAGGGGACAGGGGACAAGGCAGAAGTATGAGGAGCTGTTCAGTGAAGCAAGTTCACATGACAAAGTAGTGTATTTGACGAGAGGCTTATAACTGGCTCAATTATTCTTATACTATCTAGTATTATAGGTATTATCTAGTATACCTATTCTCTTACTTTCCACCAAATCCCAAAGAAGCAGGAGGTGGAGGATTGGTCCACAGCTAGGCCTATAGTGGTAAGAGGTATAGTCTAATGATGCTCTGAGCGAAACCACTTCCCATGTCGACACGAACACAGCAGCACAACTAACACAAGAAGTCCTCTGGTACGCTGCATTGATTTTGCTGTCTGGATGCAGCGACCCAATCATTTATTCACTATTGGCAGCTGGGTATAGCAGGAGCCTGCTTTTAATGCTCTTAGCTATTCAATTTATTTTTAGTAATCTTGGAGAAAGTTATCCCCCTTCAGTAGCAGACAAAATTATTTAATTTCTCACTTTAACTGACCCAAGAAGACATTTTCAATGACTTCTAGTGCAGGTGGCATGTACCTTTTAAATGTCTGAGTCTGAGTTTCAGACTGTCTGGGTCTCAATCTGATCATCAGTCACCACCTACAATCTACCCAGAACCCCTGTCTAAGCCAATGAGAGGCAGTGTTATACAATTATTACCCAATAATCCCTTCACACACTGGAATATTCTCAGCTCTTAGTTGATCAATATGATAAAACGTTTCATGTTCCCCCTCAGGCTCAGCAGCCTTTGTCAGTAGCAGCCATCTTATCTACAGCCGGGCTAGCCTATCCATAATACTCTTAAATAAAATTAAAGTTAGTGCCCGAAATGTATTCTTGTGCACAAGGACTTCTCTGCATCCAAAGCTGTAGTCTTGATCCATCATAAACTCAAACGCCTCTCTCTCTCTCTCTCTCTCTCTCTCTCTCTCTCTCTCTCTCTCTCTCTCTCTCTCTCTCTCTCTCTCTATATATATATATATATATATATATATATATATATATATATATATATATATATATAATCGTATTAATTATGATCTAAAAGCTAAACTGATCCTAGGTCAACTATCCTACTCTGAGACCCAGATGAAGAAACCCATCAGGATTAGACTGTAAAGTCATCAGCAGTGTGAGGCTGTGGCATGTGGCCATCAGTCACTGTGTGATTATTCCCCCACTGGCACTAATGAGCCACGGCTGCACTCAGAACCTATTGCAGGCAAATTACACCTCCAGGGGGAGGTGCTACTGGCTGCTGCCTAGCCGCTTATCACCGCAAAATAATCACCTGGTTTTATTCTGGACTTGTAGTCTTAGACCCAGGTGGGAAGTGAGATATTGTCTAATGGGAGATAGGGGATTGAATATTTAATGATTCAATGATTTAGGCTGTACTGTAGAAGCATAGATCTGCAATAGTTTTAGTGTGCCAATATATGCCATCTGCCTGGTTCAGATTCCTACTCTCCTTGGTGTGATTGATTGGTTACTGGAGTAGTAGTAGGATTGGTTACTATCGGTAGCTCTTTATTTGAAGGACCTGTAATAAACCATTTATAAGCCATTTATAAATTGTGTGTTTAGTCTGTTTATTCATTATTACTCTGGTCATCTATGAACGTTTGAACATCTTGAAGAACAATCTGGCCTTAATGGCCATGCACTCTTATAATCTCCACCCGGCACCCTGCTTCCTCTTTAGGTTTCTTCCTTAGGTTCTATGCCTTTCTAGGGAGTTTTTCCTAGCCACTATGCTTCTACAGTACATCTGTATTGCTTGCTGTTTGTGGTTTTAGGCTGGGTCTCTGCTGATGTAAAAGGGCTTTATAAATCGTTGTATTGAAATTTGATTGATACTCCCACATTTATAAACCATTTGTGAGCGCAATTTATACTTTATAAATGCTTTATAAATGTTTTGAGAAACGTGTGAAATGTATCACAAAAGATGAGCATGCCATTGGTAGACATTCCTGCAGTACCTGGAAAAAAAAATCACAGAAACACAGGATGTTTAAGGAAATCAAAACAAATACATTTATATTTGTATCATGCGCCGAATACAACTGGTGTCAAGAAGGGCAGCAAAGAAGCCACTTCTCTCCAGGAAAAACATCAGGGACAGACTGATATTCTGCAAAAGGTACAGGGATTGGACTGCTGAGGACTGGGGTAAAGTCATTTTTTCTGATGAATCCCCTTTACGATTGTTTGGGGCATTCGGAAAAAAGCTTGTCCGGAGAAGACAAGGTGAGTGCTACCATCAGTCCTGTGTCATGCCAACAGTAAAGCATCCTGAGACCATTCATGTGTGGGGTTGCTTCTCAGCCAAGGGAGTGGGCTCACTCACAATTTTGCCTAAGAACACAGCAATTGAATAAAGAATGGTACCAACACATCATGTGAAAGCAACTTCTCCCAACCATCAAGGAACAGTTTGGTAACCAACAATGCCTTTTCCAGCATGATGGAGCAAGGCAAAAGTGATAACTAAGTGGCTCGGGGAACAAAACATCAATATTTTGGGTCCATGGCAAGGAAATGGCAAGGAAACTTCCCAGACCTTAATCCCATTGAGAACTTGTGGTCAATCCTCAAGAGGCGGGTGGACAAACAAAAACACACAAATTCTGACAAACTCCAAGCATTGATTATGCAAGAATGGGATACCATCAGTCAGGATGTGGAAGTTAATTGACAGCATGCCAGGGCGGATTCCAGAGGTCTTGAAAAAGAAGGGTCAACACTGCAAATATTGACCCTTTGCATCAACTTCATGCAATTGTTAATAAAAGCCTTTGACACTTATGAAATGTTTGTAATTATACTTCAGTATTCCATAGTAACATCTGACAACAATATCTAAAGACACTGAAGCAGCAAACTTTGTTGAAATTAATATTTGTGTCATTCTCAAAACTTTTGGCCACGACTGTATACAGAGAGTACCAGTACCAGATCAATGTAGAGCTATATACAGGGAGTACCAGTACCAGATCAATGCAGCGCTATAATAAGGGAGTACAAGTACCAGATCAATGTGGAGCTATATACAGGGAGTACCAGTACCAGATCAATGTAGCGCTATATACAGGGAGTACCAGTACCAGATCAATGTGGAGCTATATACAGGGAGTACCAGTACCAGATCAATGTGGAGCTATATACAGGGAGTACCAGTACCAGATCAATGTGGAGCTATATACAGGGAGTACCAGTACCAGATCAATGTGGAGCTATATACAGGGAGTACCAGTACCAGATCAATGTGGAGCTATATACAGGGAGTACCAGTACCAGATCAATGTGGAGCTATATACAGGGAGTAGCAGTACCAGATCAATGTAGCGCTATATACAGGGAATACCAGTACCAGATCAATCTGGAGCTATATACAGGGAGTACCAGATCAATGTGGAGCTATATACAGGGACTACAAGTACCAGATCAATGTGGAGATATATACAGGGAGTACCAGTACCAGATAAATGTGGAGCTATATACAGGGACTACAAGTACCAGATCAATGTGGAGCTATATACAGAGAGTACCAGTACCAGATTAATGTGGAGCTATATACAGGGAGTACCAGTACCAGATCAATGTGGAGCTATATACAGGGTGTACCAGAACCAGATCAATGTGGAGCTATATACAGGGAGTACCAGTACCAGATCAATGTGGAGCTATATACAGGGAGTACCAGTACCAGATCAATGTGGAGCTATATACAGGGAGTACCAGTACCAGATCAATGTGGAGCTATATACAGGGAGTACAAGTACCAGATCAATGTGGAGCTATATACAGGGAGTACCAGTACCAGATCAATGTGGAGCTATATACAGGGAGTACCATTACCAGATCAATGTGGAGCTATATACAGGGAGTACCAGTACCAGATCAATGTAGAGCTATATACAGGGAGTACCAGTACCATATTAATGTAGAGCTACAGTCGGAAGTTTACATACACTTAGGTTGGAGTCATTAAAACTCGTTTTTCAACCACTCCACAAATGTCTTGTTAACAAACTATGGTTTTGGCAAGTCGGTTAGGACATCTACTTTGTGCATGACACAAGTAATTTTTTCAACAACTGTTTACAGACAGATTATTTCACTGTATCACAATTCCAGTGGGTCAGAAGTTTACATACACTAAATTGACTGTGCCTTTAAACAGTGTGTAAAAAATAAGCTTCTGATAGGCTAATTGACATAATTTGAGTCAATTGGAGGTGTACCTGTGGATATATTTCAGGGCCTACCTTCAAACTCAGTACCTCTTTGCTTGACATCATGGGAAAATCAAATGAAATCAGCCAAGACCTCAGAAAAAACATTGTAGACCTCCACAAGTCTGGTTCATCCTTGGGAGCAATTCCAAACGCCTGAAGGTACCACGTTCATCTGTACAAACAATAGTACGCAAGTATAAACACCATTGGACCGTGCAGCCTTCATACTGCTCAGGAAGGAGACGTGTTCAGTTTCCTTGAGATTTCCTTGAGAACGTACTTTGCTGCAACAAGTGCAAATCAATCCCAGAACAACAGCAAAGGTCCTTGTGAAGATGCTGGAGGAAACAGGTACAAAAGTATCTATATCCACAGTAAAACGAGTCTTCTATCGACATAACCTGAAAGGCAGCTCAGCAAGGAAGAAGCCACTGCTCCAAAACCTCCATAAAAAAGCCAAACTACGGTTTGCAACTTCACAACGCACAAAGATCGTACTTTTTGGAGAAATGTCCTCTGGTCTGATGAAACAAAAATATAACTGTTTGGCCATAATGACCATCATTATGTTTGGAGGGAAAAGGGGGAGGCTAGCAAGCCGAAGAACACCATCCCAACCGTGAAGGGCCGAGAGTGGCAGCATCATATTGTGGGGGTGTTTTGCTGCAGGAGGGCTGGTGCACTTGACAAAATAGATTGCATCATGAGGACGGAAAATGATGTGGATATATTGAAGTAACATTTCAAGACATCAGTCAGGAAATTAAAGCTTAGTCATAAATGAGTCTTCCAAACCAAATGGGTCTTCCAAATGGACAATGAACCCAAGCATACTCCCAAAGTTGTGGCAAAATGTCTTAAGGACAACAAAGTCAAGTTATTGGAGTGGCCATCACAAAGCCCTGACCTCAATCCCATAGAACATTTGTGGGCAGAACTGAAAAAGCGTGTGCAAGCAAGGAAGCCTACTAAACTGACTCAGTTACACCAGCTCTGTCAGGAGGAATGTGCCAAAATTCGCCCAATGTATTGTTGGAAGCTTGTGAAAGGCTATCCGAAACATTTCACCAAAGTTAAACAATTTAAAGGCAATGCTACCAAATACTAATTGAGTGTATGTAAACTTCTGACCCACTGGGAATGTGATGAAATAAATAAAAGCTGAAATAAATCCTTCTCTCTACTATTATTCTGACATTTCACATTCTTAAAATAAAGTGGTGATCCTAACTGACCTAAGACAGGGAATTTTTACTAGGATTAAATGTCAGGAATTGTGGAAAAACTGAGTTTAAATGTATTTGGCTAAGGTGTATGTAATTTTCCTACTAAGTATATCAAACAAGAGTGTTTTTTAAAAAGAACTAAGGCCTAGATTCAATCCGGACCGTGGAAGATTGGCACTGTAGCGTGCTTGACATTTAAAGGTAATTTCAAATTGAGACAACATATGCAGCATTTACCGTGAATGCAGTCTCCGCGGGAACATTGCCTGTAAAAGCTGCATAGCTTTTTGGCCTAAGAAATTGTCTGAAACAAACACAGTTGCTTGAAGCTACCATTCCACTATAGTGAAATAAGCCACCATCACTGATCAGAAATGAATATGAATAGACAGACAGAATGCAAAGTGGTATGATGGTGGAGTGAGTGAAGATGCAGCTTTGTATTTTATGCAGTGTTGGGGAGTAGTGAAGTACAGTACATGTAGCTCCACTAGTCATTCTGTTAACATTATGACCCCAAAGTGAGTTCATGACATTTCAGATTTACATATGATAATTTTTCACAAAGTAGTATGGATGAAGCGAACTACTTTTTCAAAGTAACTTTATTTAGGTGAACTATGTCTTTCTTAAGGGTAACTTTAGTGTAGCTTAACTTCTTCCAATGTGAACCAATTGGTAACTTGGAAACCAAGCAATTGAACGGAAATTAAAATCTGTCGTGTGTTTAAACGGAATAATAGAAAACCAATAATAGAAAATAAATGTTGAAAACTGTCCCTTTGTCTACCTCTGCTCCAGTCTGCCTGCTCAACTCAGACATAGAACCTGTCACTTTCCACCTTGTCACACACACACACTGTGCCATCTTACATAAAACCAGGGAAAGTTACTATGAAAATATAGTTGACCATCAATGTCATTTATCTTTCTTTTTACACTAAAGACCATGTTGGCAAAAAAAGGGCACAGGAACCGATGCGGTCCAGCATGCAGGCATCCATTATCTCAGACTTAGTCACTACAGAAAAAACTCCATTATCCAGGTGCTCCCTCACCAAACACTTCAGCTATAAGCTCTCTGACACAAGGCTCCACCATGCCTCCGGATTGCATCACTTCCGGTGGGCAGCCGCCTGGAAAAAAATAAATACGGGGTTTAAATACATGCAGTTCAAATCATATGAACTATCACTTAACCAATAGGAGTTATTAATATAGATTGCATTCAAATAGTTCACACCTGTGACATGCATCTCCCCTAACTTCCACATGGAGCAGCAGTATGCTCATGGAGATCCTCCTCCTAGTGAGAGGCCAAAGACAATGTCCCTGAGGTTCCATTAGTGTGGCTTTGCTGTGGGCTGGTGACATCTGACTAGATCAGCGCTGCTTCAGACTGCTGCCCTCCTCTTATCCACTGGAGTCAATAAGCACAGCACCTACACTGTGAAACTGGCCACCAAGGGGTGGGCACATTCATTTGGTGGGAACTGTTTGTCTTTGTGAAGGTAAAGAATGTAATAAGTAATCATCTAGATTTCCTGTCCCATTTCATCAATTCCATCTTTGTGATTTGTAAAATGTTTTGATGATCGAAACTGTTAACGCAATCCATAAAAATGTGTTATGTTGTTGAATTTTTTTTCCAACATCTTTTATATTATGCTTATGTTTCTAACAGAGGCATTTTAGGTGGATAAAAAACACAATTCTAACAAGATATTTGTATGTTCACTATACCACAAGAGTAACCAGTCTATCCTGTGCAAGCATTTCTCCCCCCATAAAGGATGAAACTTTGAAAGTCAAGCGGTCCTTTATCCTTCCCTGCTCTGACCTTTCTGCTAGGCTGCCCTGTACTCACTGGCTGTCAGTGGCTGTTTGTCAGCAGCCATCTGTCTCTGTCTGCCCTCTCCCCCTCCCCAAATCCCAGCCGACCCATTAGGCGCAAGGATCCGGGGAGCGGCAGCACGGCCAGCCTATGGGAGATGGGCTCAGCCTGCTTCAGGGCCCTGGGAGCCCGCCTGGTATCCTTTGGTATCCAGGTAGTGGTACCCAAGTACCCCAGAGAGCTAGCTAGCTCTATATATAACATATGACAAAAACATCAACACAGCACAACTGTCTGACCCGGACCCATGGGAGAGGGGAGCTTCGGAGTAGTTGATCACTATTGGGACATGGAGAGGGGGAGAGAGAGCCGGATAGCTGTTATGCTGTTAGAGAAGGCTCTCGGGTCTGGTCCAGTCTAACTGCCAGCTGAATCTGTACAAGAGGATGGGATTACTTTGGACCGGTCTTGAAAAATGTTTTATTTAGTTTTTTATTTAACCTTTATTTAACTAGGCAAGTAATTTAAGAACAAATTCTTATTTACAATTACGGCCTACCCCGGCCAACACTGGGCCAGTTGTGCGCCGCCTTATGGGACTCCCAATCACGGCCTGTTATGATACAGCCTGGAATTGAGAGAGAGAGAGAGAGAGAGAGAGAGAGAGAGAGAGAGAGAGAGCGAGCAGAGTGACAGTAATAAAGTGAACCTGCCTCCCATTCATCTCCTTCACCCCGTCTCGCTGTCAGGGCCTTACACCCACTGACTAATGCCACACTCTGCACGTGGGCACAGACAGGAGTGCCACACACTGCCTTACCACACAAACAACAGGTTGGGTTGCCCTGTAACCGGTCTTGTTGGAGCCCAAACTCATTCTATTGACCTCAGAGATGAAAACTCTTAAAGATCAGTCGTAACATAGCTGAGATTTCTGATCTCTACAATATAGATGATGTTGTTGTGTACGAACCTCCATAGTGTTTTTCTACCACATGTTCTATAGCCTAAATATGGAGTACACAGACCATTTTCTTTAAAAAAACAATGGTGCCCAAAATGATTTGTGAAGGTGATTTTCTTCTCCTTTTCAAGGTTGAACATTACAAGAGTTGAACAGACAACTTCCTCACTCTTTTATTAGATATTATTTGGTTAATCTTGGCCTCTTTTCAACGCTGAATATTACATGAGATTTCCAACTGATTTCCTTTTTCATTCATTTGATATTAATTTGGTTCATTTTGGCCTCTGTTCAAGGCTGTGGTTGTTGTTCCATGAACATCAGAACTTCCCTTTCCTGACCTCCCCTCTGGCTGGCTGTGGTAAGCTAGCTGTGGTAATGATATGCACATCCCACTGTGACCCCATTAACCTGTCCTGAGCTGTTTCAGGTCACTAGCTTTTCATTGATTTGACACGGGGGAAGAATACTGTCCCTGTAATAGGGTTATGTCAGGGTTGTTACCTCTTCCATTATGCTTCACCTTTAGAGCTAGACCTGCTGTAATTAATGGAAATCAGGCCTGCTAGCCTATGTAACGTTCATTAAGGTTGAAGCTCAGAAGCTGAATATTCATGGTTTCGTTTGAAAAACCAAAACTTTTCTGCAACATGACCTCTCTAGTGCATGACATGGAGTCTTTTCATTCCAGATGCATAAATGACTGCTAAATTAGTAGGACCGGCAGTTGTGAATGGAAAAACACGGTCTGTAACTGCTCTGTGGTGGTCGGACTAAAACTACAAGGCTACAGATTACTTTCCTTGTGTGTTTCAAACTAAAATCAAATGTTCAACCAATTGGCAAGGCATGGCACTTCTTGATCGAGGACTCCCTGTGTTATTTCAATCATTAAAGGCTTTAATTGCACCCAGGTATAATGAAGACATAACTAATTAATAATGAAACCCGAGCAGAGTAGAAACATTAAAACCTCTCCTTCGCTGTGCCTCACCTGCATGGGGTAAATCTGTCTTCATATCATGCCCTGACTTTAGCCCATCCAGACAATAGATTAAACAATGAATGAATGATTTATTAGCTGTCGTTGTCATCCCATTTAGATTGATGGCTGTACACGTGGCGTAACCTCACTTCCTTGTAAGTGAGGGTGTGAGGGAGGGGGGACGTGGCAGGGCTGTGCAGGTCAGGTACACCACCGGCCAGTGACAGAAGCCAGCCTCTTGATCAATGATCCCAGGATTCGGTTGTGTGTTGTGTGTTTTGGGGGGGGGGGGGGGGGTAAGAGAGTGTGAAACAATGAGAGAATGTACTACCTCTCCAACCTCACCTCTCCCCCTTCCCTTTTTCTCTCTCTCTCTCAAATGGGTAATTCTGGCGATGCCCCTGACAAGCCATGGTTTGGATTTTTGATTTATGTTCCTGTGAAGCTGAAATCAAAGATTCCATCTAGTGCTGCTTTATGGCAGCTGCTATGATGAATGGTGCAGTCTCTCGGTCAAACCAAGCTGCTGTGTCTTTGCCCCACATTTTAATTGCTAAAGTAGCCAGTTATTGCTCAGCCAGTTTTGCTACCCTCTTCTCTTTGTCTCTAAACCTCATCCCTTTCTTTCTCTTGCTTTTCTCCCCCCATTGTCTTTCCCTTATTCTCACTTTGATTTGTCACCTTATTTACTGGGTATTTTACTGGTCCATAATAATGCTTTACTAAAGTTGGTGGATGAGAATTTGCCATGATGCCATCTGAAACAATCGCTATTCCATTTCCATCTTCAACCCGAAGCAGTATAAAGTCAAACAGACATCCCTCAGTATTTCCAAATAGCATCTTTCTTCTCCTCTGGCCTACATCCTTTTTTCACACTTCAAGCGTTGCCGCATGATACACTGCAAACAAGTCTGATGAGGGGGGAAATTGATTCCCTGAATCAACATAAAAAGCCACTTTATTCGGGTAGGAAGAATGTGTTGATGTCAGGCTCTGATAGAGTTGATGTTTTCTTGCTATTTTTCAAAAGTAAACACATTCTCGTGTAGATGACATTACTAAGTAGGTTAAGTATAGCCTGAAGCCATCATACATCACGACAGGAATGAATGTAGCATCAAATTATTCTGCTTCGATGAGAGGTGAAAGTTTTCCACTGTGTCAAAATTACATTTAATTTTCCACATCTCCTGCGTAGTCCTGGGAAGTATTTTGGCAGACCTGGTGCAATTTAGCTGCTTGGCCGATGATTCACAATGTGGATTCAACGGGAGCCAGTCATCATGTAATATTTGTTCTTGTCAGGCTTGTGCGCTACTGGTACGAAGTCAGGTGCAGGAAAGCAGTGAGCTGTGATCAGGCGCACTTTTATTAGGGTAAAGCACAAAAGACAGACGCAACTGCGTCAAAAATACTCCAGCCAAATGCTCCAGCCAAAAGTCAATCAGAATGAAAACACTCAGAAATATACAAAATTCATACAACGGGTCAAAATACGATATCCAGGGGGAAAAACCAGTCTGGCGCATCACACTAAACATGTAACAAAACAATTTCACACAAAGACATGGGAAGGAACAGAGGAATAAATAAATGCAGTGTGATTAGGAAATGTAAACCAGGTGTGCAGGGAACAAGACAAAACAAATGTAATAATGAGAAAATGGAGTGGCGATGGCTAGAAAGCCGGTGACGTCGACTGCCGAACACCGTCCGAACAAGGAGATGAGCTGACTTCGGCGGAAGTCGTGACAATACCCCCCCCTTGACGCGCGGCCCCAGCAGCGTGCCGACACCGGCCTCGGGGACGACCCGGAGGGCGAGGCGCAGGGCGATCCGGCCGAGATGTTGCAGCATTGCCGAATCTTCCCGGATGCCCTCCTCAGTTCAGGGTCCAACACATCTGCCACCAGCACCCAGCACCTCTCCTCCGGACCATACCCCTCCCACTCCACGATGTACTGAAGGCCCCCAGCCCGACGCCTCGAATCCAGGATGGAATGAACAGAGTACGCCGGGGCCCCCTCGATGTCCTGAGGGGGCAGAGGAACCTCCCGTACCTCAGATTCCTGGAGCGGACCAACCACCACCGGCCTGAGGAGAGACACATGGAACGAGGGGTTAATACGGTAATCAGGGGGAAGCTGTAACCTGTAACACACCTTGTTCACTCTCCTCAGGACTTTGAATGGCCCCACAAACTGCGGGCCCAGCTTCCGGCAGGGCAGGCGGAGGGGCAGGTTTTGGGTCAAGAGCCAGACCCGGTTCCCCGGTGCGAACACCAGGGCCTCACTGCGGTGCCGGTCTGCACCCACTTTCTAGCGCAGCACAGCGCGCTGGAGGTGGACATGGGCGGCGTCCCATGGTCCCTCCGCGTGCCGGAACCAGTCATCCACCGCAGGAGCCTCGGTCGACTCTGATGCCAAGGAGCCAGAACCGGCTGATACCCCCAATACACACTGGAAGGGGGTGAGGTTAGTGGAGGAGTGGCGGAGCGAGTTCTGGGCCATCTCTGCTCAGGGCACGAATGCTGCCCACTCCCCCGGCCGGACCTGGCAATAGGACCTCAGAAACCTACCCACGTCCTGGTTTCCTCTCTCCACCTACCCGTTACTCTCGGGGTGAAAACCTGAGGTAAGGCTGACCGAGACCCCCAGACGTCCCATGAATGACTTCCAGACCCTCGACGTGAATTGGGGACCCCGATCAGACACTATATCCTCAGGCACCCCGTAGTGCCAGAAGACGTGTGTAAACAAGGCCTCCGCAGTCTTTATGGCCGTAGGGAGACCGGGCAAAGAGAGGAGACGACAGGACTTAGAAAAACGATCCACAACGACCAGGATCACGGTGTTCCCCTGTGAGGGAGGAGGATCGGTCAGGAAATCTACCGACAGATGCGACCACGGCCGTTATGGAACAGGTAAGGGTTGTAACTTACCTCTGGGCAGGTGCCTAGGAGCCTTGCACTGGACGCACACTGAGCAGGAGGAAACATAAAACCTAACTCCCTTAGCCAAAGTGGGCCACCAGTACTTCCCAGTCAGACAGCGCCCCGTCCGACCGATCCCCGGATGACCAGAGGAGGATGACGTGTGGGCCCAATAGATCAACTGGTCACGGACAGCAGACGGAACGTACAGACGCCCGACGGGACACTGGAGGGGAGCAGGCTCCGTATGCAAAGCCTTCTCAATGTCCGCGTCCAGCTTCCACACGACCAGTGCTACCAGGCAGGAGGCCGGGAGTATGGGAGTCTGATTCATGGGCCGCTCCTCTGTGTCATACAGCCGGGACAGTGCGTCTGCCTTCACATTCTGGGAACCTGGTCTGTAGGACAGGGTAAACACAAAACGGGTAAAGAACATGGCCCACCTTGCCTGGCGAGGATTCATTCTCCTCGCTGCCCGGATGTACTCCAGGTTGCGGTGGTCAGTCCAGATGAG